>NW_018405045.1:2828-21309 GCF_002113885.1 Mizuhopecten yessoensis
GGGAGGTGCTCACAGTAAACACGAAATAACTTTATTGACGAGGCATTTAGATATCTTTCAGAAAAAAATCAACGATTGCAATATGAATACAAGGGAAAATGTGCTGGCTCCATTGAAGGAAAAGGTCGAACAAGTAGCCGATGACTTGTCGGCATTCGATCCTGCTTCTACAACTTTGCTGAAAGAAATCGAGGCAAAGGGAGAGAATATAAAGAACCACACGGATACTCTCATAGCTGAGTTCAAGACAAAATGTAGCCAAATCAGAGCATCGAATCGCCAGATGTTGGAACAGTACCAGAGTGCGCTGCTGACCAAGATCTCGGAAATTGAGGCTGACATTTCTGCACTTGACAATTGTCTTACAGGTGAATGCAAGGAGGATATTGTCAATGCTGCCAAAACAGGAATATTGAAGACGTACCCATGTTTGGAGTATCCGAACGGGATCCAGGACGTATCATTCAAAGGAAGCGAGACTCCTGTAAAAGACGTCGTAAAGCTTATTGGGAAAGTTCAGATTGGAAATGAGTGTACTAGGTATGCTTTATCTAGTAGTTTGTGTACTAAGTATGATGTAAATAGATAACTAGTGTACTAGATAAGCTGTATTTAGTAGCATGGTAATACACATTTGGAACTTGCACACTTTAATAGGGGCATTGTGGTAGGTTAAGCAAAATTTAACGAATAAACATGAGTATTGTGTGAAATAATCTAAATGACCAATGTGCGGTATTGTTTCTAAAGTTCTAATTTCATTACGAATCATAAGAAATGTGTTTCAAAAAGATATAACAACATTACAATGAATATTAGTCATCATTGAATGTTCAACGTTACGTGTTTGTTTCATTTTTTTCAAAAAGGGACACTTATTTACATCGTATGACGAAATTCTATCTGATTTTGGTCCTGATTTATTGAGAGAAAAACAATGAACTTATAAAAAAACTTGCTTCATGTTAAAACATTTTTGACTGTTCAATATGGCTTTATATTTTTAACGTCATTTTGACACTCAATTAGGATTAAACATATATGATAGACAAATTCTTTCTGTCAACAATTCTTAAAAGGTTAACAGATTGATCCCTTGAATTACTGTAATGTGTTGTTTAACTACAGGGAAGAACCAGATGATGAGAAAATCAAACGATTGGAAGCGCAAATTACAGACCTCACACAAGAGTAGGATTTTTCTGGTTTACAAAATATTTAAACGTTTCCAACATCTATTCATATGTATTTTTGCAGACATTGAATCTGTATGAACCAAAGTTAACAGGTATCAACATAGAGATTTTTTTATGTATCTGGTTTATGTTTGCTACATACAAAATACCTACACGAATGCAAAGTCCTACATTGAAATTGGAAAAATATACATTAAAATGTAGAATTAATTGTTTGCTACTAGTCCTATTGGTAATGCTCAATTGATACTACAAGTACCAAACAAAACTGAATCAGTACTGTTATCCTACAACGGAGAAGATATATTGTCAGTTTGGATTTATTGTTACTAATAAATATGGTTTTATTGCAGGATAAAAAGAGATCAAACACTGATACAGAAATTGCAGGAAGAAATGAGGCGCTCTGCAGACCAGTGAGTTTTGCAAGGATAATTATTACAAAAATGTTTTTTTTTCGTTCTGCAAAATGATTGGTAGACATTCAAATGTTTTGATGTTTTTAAAAATGATATAAATATATTTTAACTTCTGTATATCTCATAGTCAGTGGTAGCGTCTATGTTAACTGCCATGAAACGTGTTTGCAGAAATGTGATGGTAATCCTATACATTTTCCATCAATCTACCGTACCTACTCATCAAATACGGCCTCTGTTGTAAACTTATGTGCCCCTTGTGGATCATATTACGGAACATTCGTTGCAATATCAGCCTTTCATCAACACTTTCTCTACCGGCACATTTCATAAATGTTCTTAAAACATAGTTCGATGCCGCTTATATTTGTTAAAGTATTATAAAGTTTTGTCAATATCATTTGTCTAAGAGTGGCATTTGCAAAAACCAAATGTATTGTTGGTTATGTAAAATAGACTTGGGATCAGATTTCGGTAGTCAAGTGGCGCGGTGAATAGTGTGCTGGCCCTTCACTATGACGGCCGGGGTTCAACTCTCCGATCAAGGCCAGTAACAAAAAGTAATAAGGTGCATCTTCATAACCCTTCCCCTAAAGGGATTTTACTAACGTCGTTCCGATCACCTGTTGGGTTTTCGAAGTTGTCCCAAACGGAGGATGTGCCCCGTCCACCCCCTACCCCCAGGGACGGATGGGCGGGGTCCAAAACTTAACGTATTTATGAAGGGATTTGAACCAAATTTACCTTGATCATCCGTCAAGAAAGGTCATTTTCTTTCCAAAGGAATGGAGATATGTTAACTAAATTTAGTCTAGAGCATCCATGTGCAAAAACGGACTCACTTTTTCATAAAAGGAGTGTGTTGGAATCAGGCCCAATAGGTGAAAAGAGATCAATAAATCGATAAAAACATACACCTGGGGACTTACTCCCCATATCGTAATACGGGATATGTTAAGACCACCACTCCAGAACCCTATACAGGTTGCCGGTCAGGAAAATTACTTTCGTGTTCTTGGTTTATTATCAACCACAACAGATGTATACCTTCTTTTAGATTGTATTACGTGTACTCCTTTGATACTCTTCAGGTTTTACATTGAAAATAAAATTCAGGTGAGTTAGTAAGGCCCCTGGGCCTCTTGTTTTATCGTCGCACAACATTTTAATATCTTACATCAACAGGAGATCTGACATGAGTGGTTATATCACAAAAGTAAATCGGTATTATATTGTTAAAAATATGTACTTTACGAGAACGTTCCTTCATCAATTCTACATTATTGCTATATATAAATATGATTAATAAATGTGGTTGCAGGGAACACACGTATCAGATACGTATATTGGCATTGGAGAGAGAAACAAGGGATTCAGCAGAACAGTGAGTAGCCCAATAAACCATCAGAAACGAAAAGAAAAATAAAGTATAGGAAAGCAAAATTAGGGGTAAGTAACAAGATCGTTTTTCAAATATCTGTTTAAGATCCGAAGGTGGTTTATAAGCTATTAAAACTAGCTTAGGGCAAAAGCGGAATCGAGAAAACAAATATCAAAATCAGCAATATGTTTACACCAGTCTAATGAAAACAAAATACTTTTTTTTGCATTCAGAAAAGGGATGTAGGGATTACATAATTGAGATGTGTCTACCAACATACTTCAAAGGTATCCCAAACATTAGCATTGGCTCTAAATTGACTTTATAGTAAAAGGCAGACATATTAAGGGGAATGTGTTCCGAAGATTTGATATGTGCGGTTTAAATGCCGATAAGAAAAATACAAGGAGAAGAAATATATTTATTATATTTTTGCAATTGAAATAACGGATTTTATTACATACTTACTAATAAATACGGGGTTTTTGTATATGCGATACGACACAATTGCTTTAACCCATATCAGCCCTCGCCGTATCACACCCCAAAACCCGTATCAGCCCCCGCCGTATCACACCTCAAAACCCGTATCAGCCCGCAAAACCCATATAACACCCCTTTTGGATTTTTTTCGTTTTTCAATATTTCAAAAATAAAAATATATCATAAGATAGTAGTTTTTATTAGTAAGTATGTAATAAACAGAATAAAACCCGCCTTTTTCCATATCACACCCAGTATCAACCCTCGACCAATATCAGCCCTCGGCCCTTCGGCCCTTGGGCTGATATTGCAGTCTCGGGTTGATACTGGGTGTGATATGGAAAAAGGCATGTATTATTCTCTATCTATCAACTTGATAAAACTGATATCTTTAACACTGTGACAAATATCAAAAGTGATATTTTCACTTTTTGGTATTGACCAATCATAACGGTATCTTCAATTCGCTGCATTCAAAGGCAACGATTTTTTTGTTCAGATTCAAATGAAGCGGTAGAATAAGTGGTTGTTATGGTATTTACATATATATACAATTAATAACATTTGTATAAGCATTCATACCAGAAAATAGCAGAAAACATTGGAATAGCGTTAAGTATCCCATTCAAAATGGCGCGCAGCCTTGTTGTTAAGCGTGACGTCATTAGAATATGGCGCTAATTATTACGCTTCTGATTACCGCCCTTTTCTAATGCATGACATTGTTCAAGTTTTATGCTTTGAAAATGTAATAAATAGAGGATTGCTGTCAAAAACTAGCGAAGTGAAGAAACTTTTTTTAAAGATCCCTATCCAAATTTGCTTTAGTTTTTGGTATAAAAGTACGATCAGGGCACGTCTGTCGACGAACCGATAGCTCAATCGGCAAGGGCAACAGCATTACAATTTGTACTCAAGCGTTCAAATCCCGCTCTGACACCACTGTCTTTATACATTGAGAACACTGTAGTTGATTATGATTTGTGTTTTACATCTTGGTTATTTGTTCATATAAGTATTGCAAGGTATTGCCATCTTAAAAACATATAAAAACTGAATTCAGTTCAGAAAAGTCAGTTTTATTGGTTATTTTTTTTTGTAAACATAAGCGGCGTCACCACGTCGTTGTCGTAGTAGCAGTGTGCCAATCCTCAATTTCCATGTCATTTCAGAACAGCCTGTGTCAACTGTAATAAATAAATAAATAGTGTTTGCTACAATTTTTGACAAAATACATTTGCTCAGTATATCCGTCGATAGCAAATAGTAGTTTAGTGGCAACATTGTACATAACGAGGGTTTTGAAATCATTTCATAGTCTCACATGTTTGTTTAAGGAAAACGTATATATTATATAAAAGATGTAAATGTTATTGATTGCAGTGAGGAGGAATATAAAACCCGAATACAGACGTTACAGAGAGAAACAAAAGCCACAGCAGCGCAGTGAGTATTTCAACTTATAATTACTACAATAGAATCTATACGACATAACGATAATAGGAGAGCGAACTTATAGTTTAAGGAAAGCAGTTAATATTAATCAGCATGATTGTTTAATTCTTACACGACAATGCCCTAGGAAAAGATGATGATATAATGTGATCAGATCATAAAATGAACGAAACAACAAACGTTCGTCTCATAACTTGAAATTTTAGAGAATTTGCTTGGAAACCTAATATATTATCTGAATAAAGAAACATGTTTTTTCATTATTAACGAACATTTTTTTAAAAGACATTAACTCACAAAATCACCATGTAAAGGGCAAATAAAAACAGCTCTCCGAATGATATCGTAACATTTCGTCTAAATAGCACTCCAATACTTAAGGCAGTCAGAGCCCGATATCGGGTAGAATGGGTAAGCATATTACCCTCCCTTTGACTGGCTGCGGTGTTATAGTGCTTGACAAAAAAAGATTAGTTTTATTATCTAACCACACTAATGAATATCATTCCAAATATGAGGCATCCGTGTACCTATGTCCGCAAGTCACGACGTTGTACGCGGACGGCAACTCTTGGGACGATCTGCTTACCATGATTCAGATTTAAAACTTGCCGTGATACTGTCGATTGAGGGACACCAATATATTGGTTGACGCGACGTAGCAGTTGTCCTGGTATGAGTTGGGCAATAATCCGAAACCGCCTTGATGTAGATAATGCATCAGAACATACCAGTCACACCTGGTATTTTTGTTGTTCGGGTGTTAGAGTTGCCATATTAATCACCCGACATATTACCGGAACAGCACGTTTAGGATTTTCTTTGGCGACGCGTTAGGGAAGCGTCAGATCGCTATCTAACTTGCAGAAACTGAACAAATCGTTGAACAGTGGATGGGACAACATTCCTGCTCATCTTATCCGTCGGTTTACTAGTTGTATGTGGCGACTCTACAACGCTGTTACGTGACTTATGAAAGTCTAATTGTACCCCGCGTTAATGTCACATGTAATTCATTTACAGGAGCATATCTTTTTCTTCATTTCTGACAAGTAAGTCAACAATAAACAATCCTTTGACTGAATTGATATAAAGCTGAATATAAATGCAATTCAAATGAAAAATAAATTTATGACAGCTGAAAGTATTGTTTACATTCCTTCTTTCTTTTTTGTTGCTATGACTTAATATTACCTATATATGAAATTGGTCTAGGATTGCAATATTTGACGATGAAATTTTAGACTGAAATGTTTAACTAGTGTGTTAAAATAATTGATTCACGTTGAAGGTTGTATGAATAGTATGAATTGAAATTTCCTTACAAAATAATCATATCCTGTACAGTTATCATATTAAGCCTCCATAGTGTAAACCTGGTTGTTTTAAGTGCGATGATGCATTTTTCGCTCACCCACTCTGTAGGGTAACAGTTGTGTAATGTATTTGCCAATCAATATTTAACAGCAAGAAGGATGTAAAGGCCTATGATAAAAAGAATTTTAAAATAAAAAAATATATAGAAGGATTTATGACAGACCATGCTAGTCAACATCAAATGATCTATTAGAAAATATAAGTTTGATTTGCTTGCAGGAAGGACACCGACAAGGCTCGTATACAGACATTGCAGGCAAACAATAACGGACTAGCAGGGGAACTGCGAGACCAAAAAAGGTGAGGTTGAAGCCTGATGGATGCAATACCTAACTATTCATACTTGTACTGAAAAAGCGAAAGTTTCCAATAGGTGCTTCCTTAAGGTGGCTCCACACATCGTCATCAGTGTCCATTTTCGTGACGTTCTTCCGGAAAAAGTACAGCTCGGACTCAATTATCTTGATCGAAATGTGCATGTACACCGTGTCGTCATTTTCGTATTGCGTATCGGGCTTTTCAATATCGTAGCGCAAATTATAGTAACACCAGGTAAACAATAGTACACGTGCGTTACGATGATATGTCAACACTCAATATCGAGATTTTATGATCACACGTACTTCGGGAATAAAGCTTCCAATTCATAGACATAAACAGACTCACGGGAAGACACTGACATGAGACCAGACGACCTCAAGAAGGTCATATATGAAACACATGGATGCGGACTGATGTGATTTGTGTACCGTCTCCACATGTGCATATCACGTGCTTACACAAGTTCATAAGCTCTAGGTCGTTACGATTTTCGCTGTTGAGCGAGTTTTGCTCTATCGATTAATTCGTTTTTACAAATGCAGTCTACTTACTCTGTGAAAATATTGTTTTTTAAAATATCAATATCCCTATGAAATGCATATGTGAGTGCACGTCGGAACGCCATATCATGCGACATGTCACATGTAACTGGCATGTAAATATACCGTGAGTTAGCGGTCTGTGGAATAATGTCCAAAGTTTACATAACTGAGAGTATTTTGGTTCCATAAAAGAACAATAACTTGATAACTGATTACATTATTTTGATTTTTTTCCATCATTTTTTTATATGTTAACAGAGACAACTGTCATTATGTAAATTGAAACCCTCTATAAAAAAAAAAAATTCAAGGGAGATAACTCTCAACAGGATCAAAGTGATTGTAAAATGTAAAATAAATTAGTTATAAAGCCATTGTGTATATATTGTTCAATTTCCCATTCTATATATATAGATCTTTGTGTCCTGTTTGCTTTAAGTTGTAGATAATCACTTGTATCCGTACAAATTCAATGAAAAACACTTTGTGTAAAATGTGTTACATATTTTGCGATAACTAAAATATGTGTAGGGTTAATTTAGCAATGCTTCTTTTCATTTTTTATTGTTGGTATTGCTCCGAGCAATGCCTCACACACAAAAAAACAGGAAAATATCAAAATTGATAATATATAAAATATCAATTTTTTGTTATTTTTTCAAAAAAAATGTCCCCTAACTATCGGAATGCTTAGATTTTCATAAAATCAATTCTACATAGTTGCATAACCATTATTTGAATGTTTCAACAAATTTTGCTGGTTAATTGCGAAAGTGTGGAGCCTCCTTAAATCGTATTTCTGTTTTGTATTTGTCACATTGCTGGTGCTGTCTATCGCAAACGACTACTGTGGTAACTTATCCAATGTTTTAAGTTTTTCTTTTAGAATCACCCCAGTAAGTAAATGATCTTGGTATTTTGGTATTTGTTCATTCCATTACATAGTTTGATTTGTTTCACCGCCAAGCCCCTAAACATTGTCACACTTGCTTAGATCGGTTACTTTGCGGTAAGACAAAAGTGAAATAAGTTAACTGGAAAAGTTATTTCAAACATTTTGAAATATGCCATTGATGAAATTTCCATTTTAACATCAACAAACATGGTATTTGAAGGAAAAGAAGAATATATGCGTGTTTTTGGTCTTTTTATCAATCTTAATACTCACGTATAGTAACTAGTATCGCTGGTATATTATTATCAAGGCTGAAAATAAACATGCTAACACAAGTTTGTATGTACATATTAACATCTGCGGGAGAAATAAGACCAACAATTTTTTTTATTATTCCTGTTATGGTAGGAAGTATTTAGACAGATATTGTTAACGTGATTTAGATCAAACATTAACTACTCGGTTTATTGGTATTTCACAGATTTTCGGTAATTATTTTAAATTTCTTGACTTTAATGCTTATCGGTTTGTTGACACTAAGTACATCAACGTAAGCATTACTGATACTGTTAATGACGTCACACAAAACAGCTTATTACAGTCTGAATTGTTTAGAATGCAAGCTCATGCAGTTCAGTTTACGAGGCTACGTCACAAATAGCGACATTGACACAAGTTTAAAAGTATTTGATTTCACAAATTTGAATACATGAATGCTTTTTGTTGTCTTCTAATTGACAAAAGTAGCTCATTGACACTTATTACAGCAAAATCATTTTTGGGATTCATATAAAGAAGTTATATATTCGGATATAGGACGTTGATAATCTGCGATGATGTGAAACCTAGGGTATTGCATCAGAGATATTTAGTAAGAGGCAGTTATGAAGGACTTAAGGAAATAATGTATACCTTAAAAGAAAAAAAGAATTATTGATCACATCAGATATATTTAGTAATAGGTAGTTTTGAAGGAATTAAGGAAATAATTTATACCTTAAAAGAAAAAAAAATATCTATCACATCAGAGATATTTAGTAAGTGGCAGTTATGAAGGACTAAAGGAAATATAAACATTAAAAGAAAAAAAAAATGATATCTTATAAAAAACAACGATGTCTATGAAGAAAATAATGATATCTATAAAGACACCAGTAACATACCTGCATTACAATGAATACCTTTCTCAGTAACTGCTAAATAAGTTTTTGTCTTATTACATTCTTTAATGAAATAAATGTATTGTCAGCGCTTATAAATCAGTCTAGTTATACATAACGTTTGTATTTTTAATTGTTATATATATATTAATTATTCAGGTAATGTCACAAATTACAAACTGCATTTAAAGGTGAAAGTGCTGTTTATCGCGAAATTACTTATTCTGTCTAGTTTTCACGCAAAATAATTTCAATAAAACAGAGTATCATATATCTTTCTACTGTCACCAGTCGGACTAATAACAAGTTACAATGCATGTACTCCAATACGGTTTCACTATGCTGTCTTCTTTTTTGTTCTGTATCTTACAACTTTCATTATCATCGCCTACTTTGAAAGAGTTTCAGAGAAACAGAGAGAGGAACTGGAACAGAAAATACAAGAACAACTGGAGGTAAGACTATGTAAATCTGCTTCCATATACCGGTCAATGTTCTTTACATAATACACAGCATAATTAACTTATTTTATGATTAGAAACCCAACCAAAACATAATAATATCGGTCGCAAATAGTAACTTCTAAATACCGATATCATGTAAAAATCTAAAAATAACAGAAAGCCAAATGGATAAAAGTTGTCAATGATATACCTCTGTTTAGAAATATAGTTTTACATTAATGCTTATTTTTATGCATATAGACGTATGCAAATGGCTATTATTAACACGTTGATAACCTAAATGTTTATCCACAAACTCGAGAATGTGTATCATTATTAGCCCCCAACCGATTCCCGGGGGGTCTATAGGTTTTCACTCCGTCCGTCCGTCCGTCCTTCCGTCCGTCTTTCCACTTTAAGTACATCCTAACACAAGTGAACTGTTTGTTAAACATAGAAATCATTTCCGGTGGGGGACTTTGGATTGCCCTGCAGTGCTTTGCCTTGTTTACAATTACTTACCCAAATACAAATGTGCATTCCATATCAAAGGCATTTTTTTGCGTTTTAGAATCGGATACCGTGTTCAGTGAGTATACATTTCATTCACCTTAACTGTACGCTAAGTATCATGGATACACCTGTTTTGTGCATCTGCCGGCAAAGATGTTCGACTTGGTACAATAAGTCAATGTTGTGTTAATGAGGAACATTTACAGTCAATCGAAAGGTTATGATCTATACAACTATCAATAGAATCATACGTGGGTTTAATGCCAAGATTACAAAACTGTTTGATATTGAGACGTATAAAACTCTTGCGAGTGAATTAAGCACCGATATAATTGAAATTACCCCTAATCACTTTATTATTAACACCACCATTTTAAAACAATCTAGGAGCAATATTTGTTTCTGCAAATCTGCAAGTAAAATACTATATGATAAATTCGCCTTCATTACGGAGGGCAAAATAAGCTAATATTTTATGATTAAGCTGCAGCGAAAATTTTCCGGGATAGAGTATTATCGTCATTGTTTTAAATTTCCTGTCAAATTTGAAAGACCTTGACATCCATGCGACTTCTAATAGTCTTCTAGATCATTAAGCAGACACGAGAACAGAAAATGGAAATATCTCTGCTGTTGTTTAACTCTAGAGCTACAAGTAAATACATTTGAAAGTTAAAGAACAAAACAAAGCTATGATGAAATAACCACCCTGCGGGTTGGTGGAAAGGATAGACCTACTGTATTCTAATGCATATCGTAAAAGGCGACAAATTTGCAACCTCCTTTCCAGTCATAATTGATGTTTTCTTCTGTGTTTGCCTATTGACATTTTCTCTCTACTCTTTGGGTAGTGGTTCTCCTTGATTCGGGGTTGAAGCCTGGGCAGGCCTAGGTTAAGGCAGCTTGTTCCTCGATATGATTTGACTCTGGTGCTTGAGTCATTGCTGCTGATACCTTTTGGACCTATTGATTCTCCTACTTTAAAATCGTTTTCTTCGACGCAGTTTTCCTCATTGCCGTGGCTTGTAAATGTAGATGAAGTGAGATGCCTGGATATTCACCGAATCCACTTATATTGCATCGCTGGTGTCCTTGATAGGTCATTAAGATCTGGATAGGTTGCTATGTTTGTATCGCCACTGCAGATCAAGAAGGATTAGCGTGAAATTGTCTATCGGTCTCTTTCTAGGTAGATTAGTGAAGCCACCAGGTCTGTATTTGATAGCTCAGATGATAGTTTTTCTTAAGGTAGGAGCCGAAGAAGCTACGACCTCGTTGTGCCTTTTGGACCTTCACCTCTCATTCGGATGTCCTTTACTCTGTTGGTCCGATGGACGTAGCCGTTCGGTGGCTGTGCATGCTAAGCAATTTGTAATCCTTTTGACATCATAGATCTGAGTGAAACAACCCCTTGCGTCGCGCGATGATTCTACAAGATAGATTCCCGAGTCCTTCCTTCCTTCCTCTCTTCCTTGAAATCTTCTCGAGTTTTTCGTGACAGCCTGGTTCGCTTGCATTTCTCTGTTGTACGACGAATTCGCATACTAAAGTTACGCCGATGCTAACAGAATGAAATTGCGTTTCATCTATGGCAAAACCAATTTTCCAGACGAAATACTGACAAAAACATCAGTGAGCCAATCTTTTACTCATCCCTTTTCTTCCTAAGCATAGGAGCCAATTTGGAATTAACGGCAATGCAACAACCATATTTTCCCGTAAAATCAAGATTGTCAAAATATAAAACACTTATTACTAAACCATATCTAGTACCGTGATATTGTTTGACATTGATACTTACCACAAGTAAAAATGATTTTGAAAAAATATCAATTTGTATTTTTAATGACACCTGCAAATGGTAATGTCTATATTGTATGTTTAGCAAAATTGTCAGTTTTATCTTGAATCAACTTATGTATTTATGATAAAATGTATTACCGTATTTGTTTGTGTAGTGCCCGCTTTGTTAAGTTTCCCACAAACCTGAAAATCCCTTTATGACATATCGTCTGCAGATTGTCCGCTATTAAACCTATGAACACTCTCTGAATACCGGGCCCAATGTCAACGTCAGATACATAAATATCCTGTCTGTACTTATCTTGTTATGAAACAATGTCAGCAATATATGCTTTTAATTAAGAAAACAACCAAAACAATAACTTTGAGATGATTTCCTTTACATATGATTGATATGCTTAAGCTTAAATTCGCTATTCTGTTTTACAGAGTCATTGCGACTCTAAGAACCTTATTAAGTACTCTAAAGAGACAATATGATATGTTACAAACAATCATGGCGACACCTAGACTCTATCAAAGTACTCAGCATAAACACTATAATACAGTGTAGTTAATAAGAACCAACTTTTCATTCATATGTTCAATTATAACACTTGACAATTTCTACCTATATGTTGTGCTTTTGTTGTAATTGAATGGCTATACGATTTTGGATTTGCAATATTTCATGTAGACCGCATTTTAATCATTTTGTATTGGAAATATTTCGTTACGTTGCTCGCTTCATCAGATAGTCTGCAGAGGGCATTTTACAATATTTTAAACAAAATAGTCCACGTGAAATACAGAAGAAATGCCGTTGATATGTCGACAAGACAACACTGTTCTTTTCATTAATTAAAGAGCGAGGCTGGTGAGTATATGGTGATTGTTTTCACATTGCTGCCTCAAAATATATACGAACTTCTTTAAGCAGACTATTCCAGATAACTGAGAAAATGAAATAACAAACATGGTATATCAAAGGATTTCTAAATGATAAATCATACCAGTTTACCTGATATCTGATATAAAAACCGGGTTCTTTTGCTAACTCACCCATTTATGTTTGTTAGATTTGGTAGCAATACAACACTTGTTTATGCTTCGTACAATGCAATGCAATACAATGTAAATTCATGTTATTTGATTAATTGTTAAAATAACAACAAAATCTCACAGGTATCTGGATTATAGTAATGTTGTCTTTTTATGGTATGATTCTGCAATGTGCAGGAATAGTTTCATGTTTGTATGTAAAACTCCACAATTAAGTCACAAACCCGCTCTAAGTCGTCGATATTACGTATATGTGTCTGCTATTATTACTTTTTTTCCAATCATGCATTTAAAATACATTGTAATAGTGTCTGTTGTTTTATTACAAGGGGTGTGGTGGACCAAAGGGGCGTTGTAGATGTGTAAGTATTCTGAAACAGTTTATCGCATCATATAATGTTAACTTGTAGCATTTACGTAATAAGATATATAACATCCAATTGGTTTTTGTGATTCTGGTCAGATAACCAGGTTTATGGACACTATGTTTAAACCGGTATTAAGAATTTTACATTTTTTTGTTTGTTTGTTGTTTCTTTTTCTTATTTTTTTTCAATTCCGATGTATTTAACACATCAAGCTCATATATAAACAGAAATCTCATTCAAAACTTCAGTACTGTTTATTAAGATATATTCATTTGTTAGATGCCTATGACATGTCTGCTACTTCATTTTCCTCGTCTGTATTGCAAGAATTATTTTGTTTTGTAGACAACATGTCCGAGTTGTTCCGTAAGTATCAATGTATATTTTCTTTGGTTATATCATTAAAACAACAGATGAAGTGTTTTGACTGGCATAGCTATATCAAGTAGAATGTGTTGCTTTAATACAGACGATTACTTGTTTGGATCAAAGCGTTGTTAAGCTAAGTTACATTGCAAATGTTACCTATCTGAGAATTACTTAATCTAATATATAACTTTAATGATTGAAAGCAAAGCCTTCTCATCAAATTATTTAATGTTTGTGTTATTATGATAGTCCTTTAATGAAAAAAAAACCCAAATCTGGTGTTGATGCAGGTTGGTCAATATCCCGTTTCTTCTTTTAGTACAAAGGAACTGATTTCCAAACTGTAAGTATATTAGTTACTGTCTATTTATGCTGTATTTAATGCCAACATTGTTGTTATAGGTATACAGTTAAAGTATGTTTTTGGCATTTCACTAAGATACACATTTTTATCGTTATGATCCAATTGCGTATATATCTGTAAATGTTAAACGACAAAGGTTACTTTAATCTTGACGAACCATCGTACATACTGTTCGTTGAAAACTGTGAAGCTTTGAACAGATACATTCGCCACTAAATATACATTTGCTTCCTTTTTAGAATAACACATCTGAATTGATATGATATTTGCTTTCGTTTAGTAATTTTAATTTAAAAAAAATAATAATAACAAAACAAATCTTTAAGTGGTACTCTTATGAGGTTTTAATCACGCTAAAATCTCGTTTTCATCTTCTGTAACGGGTTTCAAAGACGTCAACAAATGATGTTCAATTTTAAAAGTAAACACGCTTCGAAAGCATGTTTCAAAGAACTAGATGCATGTTTGTAGAATTGTTTTATGTAAGAGTTTTCTATCAGTCCGTCTGTGCTTCACGAAATGTCAAAATGTCACCTTTGTGACAATAGATTAATCACACAAATTGTCATTGTGTCGCTTTTGTTCAATTGCAGCAAATCGATGTTGCTGAACAAGTTTATAATGTTCAATATAATGAAAGTAATATGCAACAAAGGTGAAAATTATACATTATTGGTGTTTAACCTATTTTATATTATTGTTGCTTTTTTTTTTAATTTTTGACAAAACGTGAAAAACAACTAAAACGACTATATGGCTAACAAAGAAGCACACTGAACCCCTAAACTGTGTCGTTTAACATTTACAGAAACACGTTGCTGTTTAAGAAAGGGAAACAGGTTTTCCTTCGATTAATCGAATATTAAATCAAGTTAAATAGCAGAAGTATTAATATCGAAATCACATACTATATTAAATTAGTATATATGACCGATAAAAGCACATTTTTAACTATACCATTAACTCCTTTCTTCCAAAAATATATGCAAGGAAATAACTTTAATTTAAAAATTTGGATGCGTACACTTTTAAGGCTTTGATTGAAGAAAAACTTAAATCCATAAAGGCTATTAATAGTAACTGAGCGTCACTATGCAACATATTCAACATTTATATGTAATATACTTATAAAACGATAATTTATTGTGCGATGTAACTATAGTTATCATTGGTTAATAACCACGTTTTGATAAATAATAGACCATGCGCATTTATGAATTAATCTCAGACAAACGCTCTTCAAAACAACATCTCCGCATTTTTNGCATTTAAAGTTGTATGTCATTAAAAACTACATCACAGACATACCAATACCGATTTAACTTATATATCTACTTTAACTCACGGTCGGAATGTTCCGCCAAACTTACCGTGACGGTGACCTGAAATACCTCAAATGCTGATTTCATGTGCTAACATCAATGTAGCTTTAATGGTTTTGATGATTGAAACAAACACATGGTGACGCCATTGTGTGTTGTTTGTCGACCAGACGTGGCTTATAGTGTTGATGTTCATATTTATCATAAGTTGTAGAATACAGAACCATTTCTGCTGTAAATAACAAACTTGGTCCGGTCAGGCTACGCATTAACAAGCGTCAAAAATACAAACCAATTAACTCCTTTTCACAACTTTTCAAACCAGCTACAGACGTTTTATGGGGACCTTTTGGGGTCATTTGGGAATGTGTGAATGTATCGAGTAACCGGCAAACTGACATTTTCATTGATGTCAAATCATCGAACAAGCACAGTTACAATAACATTTTACAAATTTAATCATCCTTATAATTTGTTCTTAAAAATAGATGTACTTCAATATTACGCAGGCCGCGTCAACAGAGTGAAATTGTAGGACTAGATTGAAAATTGTCTTCATTTAAGATGTCATAACTGCTCATATCTAATAACGTTGTACACATTTCGGAAATTGTATCCTACAATATCTATTTCCTATTATATTGCCAAAAAATACCGATATGAAACCTGATAGTAGACACCCGCCAACCAAATTAGACTCGGTTGCCGCTGTTAAAACGTCATGCTGTTAACGATATAGACATTCGTAACAATTAATGATTTTCTTGACATCGCTAATGAGTAAAATTTACAGATTAAACATTACACACTATGCGCAAACGTGAATAACGTTTGGGATTGTTATTATCTTCAAAGAATACAAAGTACGCATTAAAATGCTCATAGATGGATTATATAAAATAGTACATGGTCATAATGCTTATGTTTCTGTGTAATTTGTTTTTTCCAATAGCATTACCCCCACATGTCCCCATTCTCGGATTTCACACTGTTCCCTCGGATTACTCAAGCATGTTCAAAATAGCACTGAATGTTTTATGAAATTATCATCTGCGTTTTAAATATTGAATATGGTTAATGAATAGACTAATTGAGTATTAATACCGCTGATGCTTCCATGTACAAGGAAATCCGTGATACTCTATGAGTAACGCTTACTTAATTTCCCTCTGCCTCTGGAATATGTCATAGCAAACTTGAATCTCCACGACTAGCTATGTGATTAGTCTTGTGTAAAAACTACCTGAGCAATCGCTAGCTTGATCAAATATTTTCTTATTTTCAACGGGACGAAAGACAGTGTCAATAAGATAGTGTAAATGTTCCTAAAACAATAAATGTTATATTAAGATATAATGAAAACAAACCAACAGTATTTCTTTTCTAATCTTTTAAAAAAGAATCTGTTAAAAACGATTAAACATTTTATTATAATTACCATGTAACATGAACTTGACTAATCGATATTGTTTATGTAAACAATTTCACTTCCTTATGATGTCATATGAATGCACCAAGAGACTCTGAAGACATGCCAGTTTAATGCAATTTAATATTTAAACAATTTCATTTATTTTCATAGAACAATTTATCTAAAGAATGCTTAGTTCGTTTTAACCACATTCAGGAATTGAAAATCTCCTTCACATACTTTCGAAAACGTCTGTTTCGTTTGTCAAGCAATATGTAAAATGCTTGTTAAAGACAACAGACGTTTTTTCAAACCTGGTAACTAAGTTTTCAATTTCGGTTTGTAGTCAAAACGAACTCCTCATCAATACCAAAATGACGAATCTCATTCCGATAGCAACATATCTAGACTATGATGTATGGCTTTCTACACATTGCAAACGGTACAAAACATGTATTTTGTATAAAATGTGACGTATTATATGATTACGAAAAGACGTGTGTCATCAATATATCTTATACAACACAAATATCGTATACCGTCACCACAGTTGATGTTATCCGATCTGATTGCACTTTATTTCAATTTGATATTTTACTCCCGCTGCTGCAATACATACAATTGTTTGTATGTGGCTTATATATTGCTGTCCATATCCATCACTAATTCTAGCATACATAATATTTTCTGCTTTAAATAACATAATTGGTCAGGGAAGGCTACGCATCACTGTTAATGTTTTGTCCCTTTAACAAATCGAGGAAAATACACACCGATTAACTCCTTTTCTTTATTTCAAACTTTCAAAATATGTATAAATATTTTACAATAAAACACAGTCGATATACAGCGCCAATAACATTATACTAATCTTTTCCCCGTTATTTACAATTTTAGTTGTATTACGTATACAGTTAACTACGCAATATTAACATCAATGTCAAATCATCGAACAAGCATAGTTATACCAGTGTTTTGAAAAAATAAACAATTTTACAATTTGTCCTTGAAAGAAGTGTATAAATATATTTACAGTTTATGAGTTATTTGATGTATCTAAGAAAGCACTTTAAAGAAATAGACATCGAACATACAGTGTATGCAGATATGCGTCTATTAATAAGGCAGTTGCAACGAATAAATGATAAGTCTCTCGTAAAAGTATACCTCTATGATTCATTTCAAAGAGCAGGACAAAGTGGTTATGGGACAAAACAGAATGTAGTTAAAGTCAATGCATTTGAGCAAATACTACAACGAGTTGTTCCGATATATTATATCGCTCCTAAAATAACTGTTTACGTAATATAAGGGTGCCGTTTACACTGAGTGAAGTTGCTAGAACGGCAGACAGACACGTGTCTTCATTTAAAATGCTATTTCTGCCAATAACTTTTAGCGCTGTACTCATTTACGTAAATGTAATATAAAGCTGTATTTTGTNCCGCTGTGTCAGCATCGCGACTTCATCGATTTAGAAATTCGTAAAACTGTATGCTTATCATGACATACTTATGTTTATGTTTCTTTGCCAAATTAATATCCTCATGTCTTCCTTCTCGTAGACCACAGGTTTTTCCTCGAATTACGCACACATGTTAAACATAACACACTTAAT
>NW_018405045.1:21444-25217 GCF_002113885.1 Mizuhopecten yessoensis
GAATTATTGATAGGTAAAAAAAGAGGGAACACTTACATGACTATAAAACAATTGCTTTTCCAATGATAGACGAAAGAGCAGCATGTGCGATTTTAATATTTATACATTTTATATAAAAACTGTTGAGTGGCATTTCTACCGATGATACTTCTATGTCAAAGAAAAACTTCAGTGCTCTAGGAGTTACGTTCACTTATTTCCCCTCTACCTCTGAAATATGGCAAAGCAAATTTGAATGAGCACAGCTAACTATGTGATTAAAAAAACTGATCAGTCGGTATCTTGATACCCGTCATTTGAAGATCACAGAGGATTGATAACCAACTTCAAATCCAATCAATGTTACCGTTACGCTACAGCGTGATTAGTTTGATGTACATCAAATGGCCAAACGAGTCTTCGTGCCTCACTCACCAGGTGGCACACACTGAGCCTTCGATTTTGTTATGGCATATTCCAGTGATGTAGAGAGTGTAAATGATCGTAACACTTAGACGGTCGAGGATGGTAAAACGAGTGTATCCCCAGTATTCCTTTTCTAATTTAAAAATTTAGAGAGAAAACAGGTATATGTGTCAAAAAGGATTCAACGTTTTAGCATAAATGGACTCGCGTATTACCCTGTATCGTGAATATGACTGATCCATGTTGTCGTACTGTCTAAACACCTTACAAATAATCTAATCTATGTCAGGTACTTTCACTTACAACCTATTTATAGACACCTTAATTCATTGCAATTCAACATTTAATCCATTTCATTTATGTTTATAGAACAACATATCTAAAAATTGCAAATTGTTTTTTAATACAAACAGGAACTAAAAATCTACTTTGCGAACTTTCGAAAACAAATTTTTCCTTCGTCTGGCAGAGATTGAAATGCAAGTTTTCAAGTTCTGTTTGTAAAATGTGACGAGAAGGAAACAGCTGTTAATAAAATAATATAACACCTTTCAATACTTAACGGTAAACAAATTAACCTTATTATATGCTTGCGATAAAGTCGTTGTTCATAAATATTACGTTTACAACACTAATATCTTGAACCGTTTCTAGAGTTGATGGTCCTTATCAACAGATCTCATTGTACTTTAATATAATACCTTAAACGTCAAATTTTACCCTGACGCTATGAATATTTAATACCACCAACGTTGCTTATATGTATTTCTTTCTTTATACTTTCCTTTATGCAGGTGTTAGGTACATTTTTATATAACATGTACATAATAAATGAACAAACTTTGTTCATAACCATGTGATGTTTGTATCTAACATTTATATAAAACTGAACATAAGCTGTTCATTGCCATGTAATTTATATCATAGCCATGTAATGTATATGTCAATGATGAAAGCTGTGTGATTAGTACCTGACCAATCCACACAATCCACACAATTTGTTTGTACGTGGCGTATAGTGTTGACGTTGACATGCATTATCAATGCTAGCATACGGAACAGTTTCTGCTTAAAAATACAAATTCGGTCAGGGAAGGCTACACATAACTGTTAGTGTTTTGTTTCATTAACAAAAAAATCTTTCAACCGTTCAAACTACGTACTATATTATAAAACAGACAATATCGACTTTATTATAATGTCATATAAATACACAAAACAACTTTATATAAACACCTCAATTTACTGCGATTTCACATTTAAATCGTTTCATTCGTTTTCATTAAAACAACAACACAACAACAATTGCTAATATGTATTTCCTTTTTTTTTCATTCCATTTTGCAGTCGGTAAGTACATTTTTATATAAAATTTACATAGAACAGAGACACGTTATTCATAACCATGTAAATTATATATCAATCATAAAAGTTATGTAATTAAAACCTGACCAATCCTCACAATTGGTTGTGCGTGGCTTATAGTGTTGATGTTGATAATCATCATCAATAAAAGCATACTAAGCATTATATATAATGAATAACAGAATCGGCATTGGAATGCTAAGCATCACTGTTAGTATTTTGTTTCATTAACAAACCGTGTTAAATACACNTCCGGTAAACTATGCAACATTAATATTAATGTCAAATCATCGAACAACCAATATAACGACAAAAGTTTGAATTTTATGATTTCAACAATTTCTTGTTAAAAGCATAGGTGTACTGAAACATTTATATTGTATGCGTTATTCGATGTATTTAAATTTTCACATTTATTACAAGGAAACACTTTGGGGATAAAACCATCAAATTTAATGTACACACATTCATTGGAACTATTCTTTGTCTTGATCAATGCGTCTATGATAATGTCATGGCAATGCATAAAGGAAAACTCCCTTGTCAAAGTTTTTCTTTCAGTGACTAGTTTCAGAGTACAAGAGAAAGTAAATATGGGAATTATAGTCATGTAATCATAATTAATGCATAAAGCATACACTGCAGACAACTGTTCAGATATATATTATATCGCTACAAGACTATTGTTTACGTAACATAATTGTGCCATGTCCACTGGGTGAAGTTGCAAGAACGGCAGACTGACAATTGGCTTCACTAAGATCTTATCGTTGCTCTCATTGAATAACTAAGATATTATTTCAACTAAATCCCTTGGTTTTGAATATGAAGTGACACTAAACGGGTCTACAGACGCAATCAGTACATTCAACGACTCCAAACTAGTATCAAAAGTAACAATCAATAGATATTTTGTACATGCAATTAAAAACATCTTAACAGTGAAACATACATTCGAAATATAAAAACCATGCACTGATACATGTAAGATGTTTTAATTCGAATACTTTCCCTAAATGACTAGGAAAATGAAAATAACCAGTATTATTAAAGATGTTTTTCTCATAATGGAAGAAAGAGTAGCATGTGTGATTTGAAATTTGAAAAAAAAAATGTATCAAAAGATTTTAGTTGTAGATAAGCATTATTGCAAATTCAACATTTCTGTCAAAAGACTACATTCCATCTATCAGCAATTTAACTCAATGTTACATCAGGCAGAGAGTGGCACATCTGAAAAAAGGAAACAGATGTTTTCCAAAGCTTGCTAAATAAAGTTTTTAATTTCTGTCGGTGTTCAAACAAACTAAGCATTTATTATTCATACCAAACTGATGAATTTCATTCCAAAAACAATATAGCAAGACTAAGCTGTATGACTTTTTTAAAGATTTTAAAAGCGTAAAATATGTATTTTTTATAAAGTAAGACGAGAAGACCACAGGTTTTCATAAAATAGAACTTACAATACGTAAAGGCTTAAACTGCAACTAATCATATGTTTCCGATTAAAGACGTAAGTCATGCAAATTACTTTTACAACACCAATTCCTTTTGCTGTTAGTACAAAAAGTGGATGAACCGTGTTGTCTTATTTCATTGCACTTCATTTTGAAATGATAATTCATTTTCATTTTGTTTCCCGGATGTGAGTTTTATTTGATACCACTGCCGTTGCTAATATGTCTTTCTTTTTTTTTCTTTCCACTTTGCAGCTGGTAAATACATTTTTATATAAAATTTACATAAAACTGAGACACTTCGTTCATAACCACGTAAATCATATATAAAACACGAAAGTTATGTAATTAGAGCCTGACCAATCCTCACAATTGTTTGTACGTGACTTACAGTGTTGATGTTGATAATCATCATTAATAAAAACATATGAAGTATTACATACTTTGAATAACATAATCAGTAAAGGAATGCTATGCATCACTGTTAGTGTTTTATTTCATTAACAAACCGTGTTAAGTACACATCAATTCACTCCGTTTCTT
>NW_018405045.1:28546-47393 GCF_002113885.1 Mizuhopecten yessoensis
TACAGTGCTAACAGCATTATGGTGACCTTTTTGGGTCATTTGAAATTTTAGTTATATCACGTTACCGGTAAATTGCAATATTAACATTAATGTCAAATTATCGAACAACCAATATAGCGACAAAACACTAACAGTGATGGGTAGCCTTTCCGTACAAATTCTGTTATTTAAAGCAGAAAATGTTTTTTATGCTAGAATGTATGATAAATATGTACATCAACATATAATCCACGTACAAACAATTGCGTGGATCGGTCAGAATTGAATTACACGACTTTAATGATTAATATAATGTAAATGCTCTTACAACATAATGTAATATTCAGATAGTATTAATAAAATACACTATTCGATTTCTAATAAAAAAATGTTTTTCGTCAAAAACCAGTTAGACGTTTTTGCTAAATTTGATTATTGCATTATCCTGTAGTATGAATCCCACTGATCTATATTGTTGTAGAATTTTTTTCAATATCATACGTATCAATTAATGTAAGCCAATTGACTTCATTATGATGTCATATAAATAAACCAAAACATTCTGAATAGACACATCAATTTCCTGCAATGCCACATTTAAACCATTTCATTTATTTTCATTAAAACAACATATCTAAAGAATGATAAGTTTGTTGAAACAAACAGAGTTGAAATCCGATTTTGCGAGCTTTCGAAAAGGTCTGTATTCGTTGTCAGACAAAGAGTTACATATTTGACAAAGGAACTAGACGTTTTTCAAAGCTTTTAAAGTAAGTTTTTAAGTTTTGTTTGTGTTCAACACAAACTAAGCATTTATTATTCATACCAAATGATGAATTCCATTAAAAAATCAATATATCAAGACTAAGATGGATGACTTTTTTTTAAAAATTTAAAAAGCGTCAAATATGTTTTTGGTATAAAATATGACGAGAAAGCAACAAGTTTTAATAAAAAAAGAACTTTCAATACGTAAAGGCTTAGTTCTAAAACTAATGCTTTTGATAAAAGACGTTGGTCATGCAATCATTTTTTACAACACCAATTCTGTCCATTGTTAATACAAAAGTAGATGAATCGTGTTGTTCTTTTTCATTGCACTTCATTTTGAAATGATACCTCATTTTCATTTTGCTTTCCGGATGTGGCTTTTATTTGATACCACAACAATTGCTAATATGTATTTCCTTTTTTTTCATTCCATTTTGCAGTCGGTAAGTACATTTTTATATAGAATTTACATAGAACAGAGACACTTTGTTCATAACCATGTAAATTATATATCAATCATAAAAGTTATGTAATTAAAACCTAACCAATCCTCACAATTGGTTGTGCGTGGCTTATATTGTTGATGTTGATAATCATCATCAATAAAAGCATACTAAGCATTATATACTATGAATAACAGAATCGGTATGGGAATGCAAAGCATCACTGTTAGTATTTTGTTTCATTAACAAACCGTGTTAAATACACACCAATTCACTCCGTTTCTTTCAACCTTTCAAAAAAGGTACAACTATGTTACACTAAAACACAGTTTGGGGTCATTTGAAATATCAGTTTGATCAAGTTTCCGGTAAACTATGAAACATTAATATTAATGTCAAATCATCGAACAACCAATATAACGACAAAAGGTTTGAATTTTATGATTTCAACAATTTGTTGTTTAAAGCATTGATGTACTGAAACATTTGTATTTATGAGTTATTCGATGCATTTAAAACGATTATGTTTCAATTTTCACATGTGTTACAAGGACACACTTTGTGGGAAAAGGCACTGAACTTAAATGTACACACAGTCATTGGAACTTTTCTTTGTCTTTATAAATCCGTCTATGATAAGGCAATGATAAAACATAACAGAGAACTCCCTTGTCATAGTTTGTCTTTTAGTGATTAGCTTCAAAGTACAGGAGAAAGTAAATATATAACTAAAAGACATGTAATTATAGTCAATACATTACCGCATACACTACTACAGACAACTGTTCAGATATATTATATTGCTACAAGAATACTGTTTACGTAACATAATTGTGCCACGTCAACTGGGTGAAGTTGCTAGACCGACAGACTAAACAATTGGCTTCACTAAGATCTTATTGTTGCTCTCATTGAATAACTAAGTTTTTATTTCAACTAAATCCCTTGGTTTTGAATATGGAGTGGCAATAATCGGGTCTACAGACGCAATCAGTGCATTCAACGATTTGAAACTAGTATCAAAAGTAACAATCAATACTTATTAGATATTTTGTACATGCAATTAAAAACACCTTAACAGTGAAACATACATTCGAAATGTACAAACCATGCATTGATAAAAGTAAGATGTTTTAATTCGAATACATTTCCTAAATTACTAGGAAAATAAAAACAACCAATACTATTAAAGATGTTTTTCTCATAATGGAAGAAAGAGTAGCATGTGTGATTTGAAATTTGAACAAAAATGTATCAACAGATTTTGGTTGTAAATAGGCATTAATGCAAATTCAACATTTCTGTCAAAAGACTACATTTCATCTATCAGCCTTTTAACCCTAGGTTACATCGAAAAGTAAAAGGTCTCAAATTGAATGGGAGAGAAGACAATGTCGGCATGATAATGTAAATGTTCTTACAACATAATGTAATATTGAGCAAGTATTAACAAAATGCACTATTCACTTTCTGATGAAAGGATGTTTTTCTACCAAAACCCATTAGACGTTTTTTGCTTAAATTGATTATTGTGTGAATTCCACTGGTCCATATTGGTATAGAAATGTCTCAACATCATACATAACATCTAAAGTAAACCAATTGAGTTATTTATAATGTCATATAAATAAACCAGGAAATTCTTTATAGACACCTCAATTTACTGCAATTTCGCATTGAAACCATTTCATTCATTATCATTAAAACAACATATCTAAAGAATGCAAAGTTTGTTGAAACAAACAGGAATTGAAAATTTATTTTGCGAGCTTTTAAAAAGGTCTGTTTCCGTTGTCAGGAAAAGAGTGACCCTTTCGACAAAGGAACTAGATCTTTTGCAAAGCTTGCAAAATAAAGTTTTTAATTTCTGTTGTTATTCAAAACAAATTAAGCATTTATTATTCATTACAAACTGATGAATTTCATTCCAAAAATAATATAGCAAGACTAAGATGTATGACTTTTTAAAAGATTTAAAAAGCGTAAAATATGTATTTTGTATAAAATATGACGAGAAGACCACAGGTTTTCATAAAAAAAAAAGAACTTACAATACGTAAAGGCTTAAACTGCAACAAAGCATATGTTTCCGATTAAAGACGTTGGTCATGCAAATTACTTTTACATCACCAATGCCGTTTACTTTTAATACAAAAGTAGATGAACCGTGTTGTCCTATTTCATTGAACTTCATTTTGAAATGATACCTCATTTTCATTTTGTTACCCGGATGCGACTTTTATTTGATACCACGACCGTTGCTAATACGTATTTCTTTTTTTTTTCATTCCATTTTGCAGCAGGTAAGTACATTTTGTATATAAAACTTGCATACAACTGAGACACCTTGTTCATAACCATGTAAATTATATATAAAACACGAAAGTTATGTAGTTAGAACCTGACCAATCCTCACAATTGTTTGTACGTGGCTTATAGTGTTGATGTTGATAATCATCATCAATAAAAGCATACGAAGCATGATAAACTTTGAATAACAGAATCGTTACGGGAAAGCTATGCATCACTGCTAGTATTTTGTTCCATTAACAAACCGTGTTAAATACACACCAATTCACTCCGTTTCTTTCAACCTTCAAAATAGGTACAAATATGTTATACAGTGCTAACAGCATTATGGTGACCTTTTTGGGTCATTTGAAATTTTAATTTTATCACGTTTCCGGTAAATTATGCAACATTAACATTTATGTCAAATCATCGAACAACCAATATATCGACAAAAATTTGAATTTTATGATTTCAACAATTTCTTGTTTAAAAACATAGGTGTACTGAAACATTTATATTTTATGAGTTATTCGATGTATTTAAATTTTCACATTTGTTACAAGGAAACACTTTGCGGGAAAAGGCATTGAACCTCATGTATACACATTCATTGGAACTATTCTTTGTTTTGATAAATGCGTCTATGATAAGGTCATGACAATGCATAAATGAAAACTCCCTTGTCATAGTTTTCTCATTCAGTGACTAGTTTCAAATTACAGGAGAAAGTAAAGATGGGAATTATAGACATGTAATTATAATCAATACATAAATCATACACTGCAGACAACTGTTCAGATATATTATATCGCTATAAGAATATTGTTTACGTAACATAATTGTGCCATGTCAACTGGGTGAAGTTGCAAGACCGGCAGACTGACAAGTGGCTTCACTAAGATCTTATTGTTGCTCTGATTGAATAACTAGGGTCTTATTTCAACTATATTCCTTGGTTTTGAATATGAAGTGAGAATAAACGTGTCTACAGACGCAATCAGTGCATTCAACGATTTGAAATCAGTATCAAAAGTAACAATCAATACTTATTAGATATTTTGTACATGCAATTAAAAACAGCTTAACATTGAAGCATACATTCGAAATATAAAAAACATCCATTGATACAAGTAAGATGTTTTAATTCGATTACTTTTCCTAAATGACTAGGAAAATAAAACCAACCGGTACTATTAAATATATTTTTCCCATGGTGGAAGAAAGAGTAGCATGTTAATTTGAAATTTGAAAGAAAATGTATCAAAAGATTTTAGTTGTAGAGAATCATTAATGGAAATTCAACATTTCTGTTAAAAGACTATATTTCAGCTATCAGCCTTTTAACCCTAGGTTACATCGAACAGATGTAAGGTCTCAAATTGTCCTGGAGGACATACACTATCGGCATGATAATTTGAATGTTCTTACAAAATAATATAATATTCAGCTAATATTAACAAAATACTCTATTCACTTTCTGATAAAAAAGATGTTTTTCGACCAAAACCCATTAGACGTGTTTTGCTTAAATCTATTATTGTGTTATCCTGTAGTATGAATCCCACTGGTCCAAATAGGTATAGAAAAAATGTCTCAACATCATACTTATCATCTACTGTAAACCAATTGACTTCATTATAATGTCATATAAATACACCAGGAAATTCTTTATAGACACCTCAATTTACTGCAATTTCGAATTTAAACTATTTCATTCATTTTCATTAAAACAATATATCTAAAGAATGCAGGGTTTGTTGAAACAAACAGGAGTTGAACATTTATTTTGCGAAAAAGTCCGTTTCCGTTGTCAGGCAGTGAGTGGCATATTTGACAAAGGAACTAGATGTTGTCCAAAGCATTCAAAATAAAGTTTTTAATTTCTGTTGGTGTTCAAAACAAACTAAGCATTTATCATTCATACCAAACTGATGAATTTCATTCCAAAAGACAATTTATCAAGACTAAGATGTATGACTTTTTTTAAAGATTTAAAAAGCGTAAAATATGTATTTTGTACGAAATATGACGAGAAGGGCACAGGTTTTCATAAAAAAAGGAGCTTACAATACGTAAAGGCTTATATCTGAAACTAATCATATGCTTTCGATAAAAGACGTTTGTCATGCAAATTACTTTTACAACACCAATTCCGTTTACTGTTAATACAAAAAGTAGATGAACCGTATTGTCCTATTTCATTGCACTTCATTTTGAAATGAAACCTCATTTTCATTTTGCTTCTTGGATGTAGTTTTTATTTAATACCACAACCGTTGCTAATATGTATTTCTTTCTATTTTTTTCCGTTTTACCTTTTTTTTTTGTAAAATGTACATAAAACTGAGACACTTTGTTCATAACCATGTTAAGTATATATAAAACACGAAAGTTATGTAATTAGAGCCTGACCAATCCTCACTATTGTTTGTACGTGGCTTATAGTGTTGATGTTGATAATCATCATCAATAAAAACATACGAAGTATTAAATACTTTGAATAACAGAATCGGTTAAGGAATGCTCAGCATCACTGTTAGTGTTTTGTTTCATTAACAAACCGTGTTAAATACACACCAATTCACTCCGTCTCTTTCAACCTTTCAAAATAGGTACAGATATGTTACACTAAAACACAGTCGATATACAACGCTAACGGCATTATTGTGACCTTCTGGGGTCATTTGAAATTTTAATTTTATCACGTTTCCGGTAAATTATGCAACATTAACAATAATGTCAAAACATCGCACAAACAATATAACGACAAAAGTTTGAATTTTATGATTTCAACAATTTCTTGTTTAAAGCATAGGTGTACTGAAACATTTATATTTTATGAGTTATTCGATGTATTTAAATTTTCACATCTGTTACAAGGAAACACTTTGCGGGGAAAGGCATTGAACTTAATGTACACACATTCATTGGAACTATTCTTTGTCTTGATAAATGCGTCTATGATAAGGTCATGACAATGCATGAAGGAAAACTTCCTTGTCATAGTTTTCTCATTCAGTGACTGGTTTCAAATTACAGGAGAAAGTAAATATGGGAATTATAGACATGTAGTTATAATCAATACATAAATCATACACTGCAGACAACTGTTCAGATATATTATATCGCTATAAGAATATTGTTTACATAACATAATTGTGCCATGTCAACTTGGTGAAGTTGCTAGACCGACAGACTGACAAGTGGCTTCACTAAGATGTTATTGTTGCTCTCATTGAATAACTAAGGTCTTAATTCAACTACAACCCTTAGTTTTGATTAATTAGTGACAATAAACGGGTCTACAGACGCAATCAGTGCATTCAACGATTTGAAACTAGTATCAAAAGTAACAATCAATACTTATTAGATATTTTGTACATGCAATTAAAAAACTACATTCGAAATATTAAAATCATTCATTGATACAAGTAAGATGTTTTAAATCGAATACTTTTCCCCACCCACACGCACCCATTTGGTTTTTAATATGTTGTTAAAGTCAACGCGTCAACAGATGCAATCAGCAATCAATGTCCTCAACGATTTAACACACGTTTTAAAAAATAACATTAAATACGTATTTTATGGTTTTTTTGGTGGATTTGTATAATATTTCCTTTCACACTGTAAGAACATATACTATACCTTTGATGAAACATTTGATCCTAATATTAAAACTATTTAGTTGTTGTCCTGCTTCGTTTTTGAATTTGGAATTGCTCAATCTTTTTAAGCGAAATGAACATTCAAAAACAATTAGCAATCATTAGTACAAGTCGGAGGTTTAAAATATGAATACATTGCTAAAAGGGACAAATCCGAAATTGATGAAATATTTTTGCTAACGTGAACACGTAGCTCGTTATCCTTTGTTTTTCAACAACAGTATCTTATTACGTCGACACAATTGATAACCGTATCATCTGATCTGATTGCACTTCAAAACATACTTCAATGTACGATTTTTCCAGATGCGATATGTATTTAATGTTGCAAACGTTAGCTTATACATATTTCGTTCTTTTTTTTTATTCTGCAGCCGGTAATTACAATTTAATACAGATATCTGCATACAACTTTTCATCGTTCGTAACGATCTATTTTTTTTTGCAAATTGCGATAGTTATATAATTCGATCACTTGTTAATGTTGTGTTTCCTGGGAATTACAAATTGATTATATTTCACCATTTCTAACCCGGTGTAAATCAGTTACACTATCACAAAATCGATACGCATCGTCAACGGCATTATAGTGACGCTTTGGGGTCATGCGTACACTTAGTTGCAATACGTAATCGGTACACTGTACAACATAAACCGATGACCTTGTGCAACCTCTAAATGACACAAGTGTCTATTTTTATTTTTTTACCGCGTAGACAAAAACATCTTAACTCACCGTAAAAAGATAACGCGATGTTCTAAAATATCGGAAAAATTGACATCAAGACGTTTGGGCAATATTAGTATGATATATATATATATATTGTTTTTCTCAATTTATCCTAAACGAATATATATATATTGTTTACTCCCTGCATATTCGCTGTTTTTAAAACGACGTTTTAATTTTCACATTGATTGCTAAGGTCTATTCCGAGAAAACAGATATTGATACATGTAATTATGTAAATAGAGTCAGCTAAGTTCTTCGTTTTTTTTTATCTTCGTCTAGGACAACAGTCGTGGAACGCGTAAAGCAGACATCTTTCGTAATGGTATTATTTAATGAGTCTTTTCAAAATGCCTGAATAGTATAAACTTGTGATTACAGTCAACATATTGAAATATACACTTCAAAGAACTGTTTACTTGTATCATAACGCTCTCAGGATAACCGTTTAAACATCGTCGATTTACCTTAACAACTAAGCGAAGTTGCTAGACCAGCAGATAGAAAATTGTCTTCATTTAATATGTTATTGTTATTCATAGCTAAAATACAAAACGCATTTTGTCCGTATCCGCTAATGTTCATGCTAAAACACGGATATGTGACCCTTTTTAGACACTCGTCCACCAGAAGACCCGATTGTTACTATTTAAACATAATGACGTCACCTATTTAGACATTGCTATCATGTATGCTTTCCATGCTTACACAAAGTTTACAGGCGCAACATCAACTTTCACGCACAAACGTGAAGATCTTTTGCGATTGTTCTGATCATGAATGAATACAAATCACGCATTGTTATTATCATAAATGTATTTTATGAAAATATGCATGGTCATAATACTTCTTTCTTTGTGAAGTTAATACTTTACAATCGCATTATCTGTCAAGTTTAATTCTCAGAATCTTCATTGTATCTTAAACAAAAGACAACGATCTGCAAAATAATCGTACAATAATGCACATCGGTTGCAATAACCAATGACAACCCCTGACACACTCGTACAATTCATCAGAAATATCGTCTGCTACACTGCATTTGTCTTACCATGGATACTTTGTATTGGTAACTGATTCCATTCAGTTAATCTGATTTGTTCCCACTGTTCTACATATAACGCGCGTATAAAGCTATCTTAAAGTGACAACTGGGTTTTTTTGGTTTGTAACTAGCGATTTTTAATGAAATCAAAATCGTTTTGATATTTAGAAATTATTATAAACCTTAACTATTATCTACGATTATGATGTATCTTAAATGTACATGCAGATGACCAAGATATCATAAACATTTTGAGAGGAACCGATTATTCTTTATAAGCAAAACTGTAACATGCACAGTTAGGGTTATGATGCTACATGTTNGTGTTGTGTGGTTCATTACTAAGGACAAATGAAGTGGTAAGAATTGAATCTAAAATATAGTATGAACAGTAGCTATGCATATTTATCTAGTAGTAAACTGGTGATCAGTTCATTTTCGTTGTTATATCATTTGTTGTACACATGAAACATATTTTACTTCAGGACCTCTGTAGCGTTATTTACATTCAGTGAGTTTTCCAGTTAAACGACGTATACATATATAGCTTGTATATGCTAACTTTCATCATGTTAATCGATATCTATTGTAGAGATAATATAGAGTGCTAGGAAGCGAACTACTATGCATGTCATGTGTTATAAGTCATCAAACCGAATCATTTTATCGTACTAATCGATTGTTTTCTTTTTTCGTTCAGTGGCAGTGTCCGAAATGCAATGTATATTTTTTGAAAACTTAGAAATTCAACATCTACCAGACATGCAGGTAGTATGCAGGTTATCAAACTTTCTAATACAATAAAACACGAAAGTGTGTTTTACCATTGTTCTTTTTGTGTGACTCTGTGTAAACTATTTTAAGCATCAAACAGTAAGCTTTTGAACTATCCCTTAGTTTATGAATTACAATTATAATAAACAAATGAGGTTTCCAGGTATCTCTGCTGTTAATGGATTTTAATGATGTCTTGTTTTTGACATTATTAAATTTTGGACGGGACTACATGCTATTTATTCAGTATTTTAGTAAAGCAAATATGTTGACAAATTAAAAAAAATAAGTACATAAATAAATAAATAAAGATTCAAAACTGTTCAAACATAAAACTGGTTACAGCACATTAAAATTCAAACAACACATGCTTGAAGGTGAAATATATCTACGTTTATGTTGAAGCAAGTTCTTTTTGACGACAGTGTAAGTAAGTTTGGTTAAATTTAATAGGCCTCATTTAGACGATATATCAAGGAAAATGAATGTGTTTTGTTGGATTCAACCCATAAAATCAGAATAGTTGATTGTCTATATCGTAGACACCAATACCTTTTTAGTTAATACAAGACTTCCAGTCAGTGTTTCATTGTCCATATTCAATAATGAAATGTTAATTATATTGAACAATGTACAATTGATAGGAGATGTTACAACATCACATTTTTTTAGAATCCTTGAACGTTGAAATATCACATTTAATTGATGTTGAATCAACGATCATCAGAGTAACCATCAAATAGCGACCCTTTTTGGACGTTCAATTGATGTCATGTGTCTTCTTGGTCTGTCATGAAGTATGCATTTGTAAGTTAGAGTTGTGTACTCCTAATCCATTAAATAGTGCTTTGTCATTCAGTATGTTTGAACAAAGTCTTTTGAACAATGACTTTAACAGAGTAAAAGTGAATTAGTGGAGGCGATAGTGGTATGTTTAATAGCCTGTGTGGTTTTATAAAATGAAGTATATACATAACATATGTTGCGACATTTTTACTACATGATTCATTTGCGTTTTGTTTTAGCACCAGTTTAGAACAGCTTAATGATCACGATGACGCATCGCTGAATTGGATGGCTGGATGCTTCATCACTGGACACTGGCTAGAATGCATCGCTACACATAACATTATGGAATCATCTACTATCGAGCGCTTGAAACACTGCGAATATATCGTAATACTTAATCTTCAACGCACATCGGTACATCAACAACCACGCCGCAATCGTAGCATTTGACACGGTTATTGCCTGAACCTATCAACTTAAAAAGCATCGTCGAAACAAGAATTTCAATCCAATAGAATGCATTACGTCTGTCAAAACATAATTGTAATGAAGTATCTCTTTACTTTCTGGTTTTTTCATTGCTCAATGTTTATTCTCTCTACGTAAAATTATAGATGTTTAAAGTTGGTTGGATATGAATATGCATACTTTGGTTAAATCAGCAATATAGTTTAGTATATTATAATAAATCAATGATATAATCAGGTCACTGTTGTCTTTGGTTTCTTAGAATGAAATAGATAACATGTCTCAGATGTATGATACATTCGTATTTGTGTGAATGTATCTAATTAGATAAAAATATGTTAATTGATTAATTATTTTTTCATTTATTGCAATAGAAGTGTTTAATTGTAATTGATTGACTTTGCTTGAATAAGACTGATTTTAATCGTAAACACTAATAATTAATAAAACCATATAACCAGTTTTTGTGTGTTATTTATTCCTTTCATATTTCAGGAAATAATCCAAATATGCATCTATTTGGAAATTCAATCCTGATGCTAATGATAAAAATATGTATTCAAATGTAGCATTAATGCATGTTATGACATTCAACGCGATGTTGATAAGACCGCTTCAAACCACACATTGCTCCAGCTATCGGTGTAATTAAGGTTTTATAACTTCTTAAAGTGTCATGAACAAAACTATTTTGTTCTAACAAGAATATAGCTAGACTGAGTATAATGAAAGAAACTCTTCACTTTTATTACGGAATAAAGAATGATTACACGAAAGTTTTCAGTTTCCATTCAATGTCCTCCTAGATGACTTAACGAATAACATATTCAGTAGAAATCGTTAAATCATTTCATCTTTAAGCGTTGAATTTAATGCATCACTAAAAGTTAAGAAACACTAAACGGGCAATGCCTATGCTTTAAAAAAACAAACAATAAAAAATAACAGATACGTGATATTTATTCTCTAAAGGTTTATACAACAATACTTAAAAATGCGACAATCGGAACATTTGTTTTCAGAAAACAACCATACGTCAAACTTCACTCCCCATCTCAGCCAACATTCAAACTGATTTAAGCATCAAAATTATTTAAGTTCCATTCATAGGCAATATGAATGCTCACTGCATTACAGGAAAATAGCATGAACCGCGGATTCGAGTCACAGCAGGGCACTGTGCTGTATCTTTGAGCAAGATACTTTATTCCACTTGTTCCAGTCTACTCAGCTGTAAATGAGTACGTGGTTGGGCAGTGCTAGAATTGTTGAATGCTAGCTGTGAGCGCCTAAGTGGCAGGATTGGCTGTATGCTTCCCAGGGAGCTGAGAAAGATATTTGCTGGTTGCGAAGGCCCTATAACCACGGATACTAATTAGTGAACCGCTTTGAGACAACCTACGAACTAGGTTGTAATAAAGCAGTAAATAAGAACATCGACCTATTAGTATTATTATATACCAGCGTCTTATATTGTGTCTATGTGTCAGTGTACTTTGACACCCTAGCTTTCAATCTCGTGTTTATGTGTCAAATGACTCAATTTACAAGCGGCTGATACTATTTATTGTCTCAAATTATTTTACGTACTAGCGTCTGTCTGTTGGGGAAAATACATGCACACGAATGGTCTATCGTCAAATAATCCTTAGTTTTAACGAATGAAAAATATCGTTTCATTTCAAAACTTTTTCACGTGCATATAACACATATATAAATAAATGGTCGGTTCAAACGACATGTTAACACATTATATTAAGCTAATATGTAGAGCAATCGAACACACCAACACAATATCAGAAGCTACTTTTTAAAGTTATCGGACATATTAACAAAATAAAATAAGCTAGTTTATAAAGTAATCTGACACATAAACAGGAGATAAGAATCTAGTATAAAGAGTAATCTGACACATTAACGCAATATATGACGCCAGTATATAAAGTAATCCGACACATCAACACGATATAAGAAGCTAGTATGTATACTTTTCAGATTCTTGAACACAATATAAGACGCTAGTACGTAAAATAATTTGAGACAATAAATAGTAGCAGCTGCTTGTAAATTGAGTCATTTGACACATAAACTAAAATGTATATTGATAAACACCTTAGGTTTGAGTAGTGAGTGCTAATTGATGGCGATCCTGACATTCGAGCCTTACCAAACCAAACCGATTCCGTTTAGGTATGATCCAGCGAGAACTTTTAAAAAATATAATACCTACTTTCCGGATCAAGTGTATGGACCAATGCTACTTAAATGCAATATAATCTACGGATAATCTGTGGTCTAATGTATGCATGTATCAAGTGTATGGACCAATGCTACTTAAATGCAATATAATCTACGGATAATCTGTGGTCTAATGTATCCATGTATCAAGTGGGTCTTCTTTCCTCTCACATGGACACGCTTCCATCTGGGCCAACAACGAGGATCAATACAAGTTGATACAAGTTGTTGTACGATTACAATCTATAAAAAAGGAAAATCAAAAACAAGAATCTTCAATAATCGAAGTTATCTTTATCATCTGAGATATAATGGATCCATTCCCTCCGATTATTATACTTGCTTCCTCACATAGCATATTTGGTTTGTTTAAGGGCTAAATGTGTGTTATAAACTTGAATACCTTAAACTACACAGTGCCTGTGTAAGATAATCTGCTACGATTACATGTATGTAGTTTTTGGGTCAAGTATTGTTAGAGTACACAGTATTAATATGAGAATATTTTAAGATAACAAATATGTGTGCACGTGCCTAAATGCAACAAAACATGTCGTTTGACCCATTTATGTATATATGTGTTCTATGCACGTGAAAAAGGTTTGAAATGAAACGATACTTTTCATTGGTTAAAACTATGGATTATTTGACGATAGACCATTCGTGTGCCTGTATTTTTCCCAACAGACAGACGCTTTTCCTAAAGCCCTCCCCGACAATGTACCGGTAAACAAGCGAGTCGTGGCATTGGTGTCATCTATTTGAATGCTGCTATCCGCATTTAATTAAGTATGTATATGAATGAATGTTTGCTGGCTGACAAACAAACAAAATCACCTTAAACCATGTCAAACTCACGACGAGAATGGTCCGCCGAAAATAACAGCCTTGATAGAATAATCAAATTATCAAAATCACCGTGACAATTAGACAATTTGTAGGGCTTTCCACTTCATTGATTAAACAATGACCAGATAAATCGTACAATCATGTTTGATCTAAAGAAATACTCGAATTGGTGTATGACGTTGACTGTCTAAGTTACAGAAACATTGATTTGTAAAATGGTAATAGCCCCTCATGCTTGCGCGTTTGAGGTCAAATACAAAGACACTTAGAGCTGGAGAGATAAATAGGTGCATGCTCAAAATTTGGTCTGTTTAATGACTACAAATGTATGACTGCAGTCATAATTGAGAAACATTTCCCCAAGATGACGGTTGAGCCTGTTCTGAACTGAAGCCAGTTAGTGTGCTCAATCAATGGTCCTGTTATGGTTCTTTTTATCTATCACCGGCAAAACAAAAAAGAGAGACCGAAGTTTTCGAAGGATCGCTTCCATGATTATATGTTGTTCTTATCCTTCCGTAAATCCGTATCAAAGAATGCAGATACAAAATCTCCATGCGAACGTCATGCAACATGCTAATACCTATTAAATAAATCTGTTATAGTATATGTATCAATACATATCAGGCCACTGGCATGTTCAATACATACCTCATTACTTCAACCAAATTGTATGTGTGGTGTATCTGATTATCAGTCAGTTAGTATTGTAGAGTCGCAACATATAACTCTTGTGCAAGAAACCCGTTATTTTATCGTAAACATCATGCTGTTAATCCCCACGAATGTTGATGGATGTTGTGCTACGTGGACAACTATTTTTATATATAATTTTGTCCAAATTTCCATTTCCTTACCTTATTTTTACAAATGTTAAGGCAATCGTTAAAGTGTCGAATATACTAGAATATCCTATGCACTATAATATGCCAATACGTTTTCTTGACAATTATTTTCCAGTGTGCTCGACTTTAATCTTTAATAAGCTTACCATGTACACATTTTACCATAAATAAAGCAATTTACGTCTCATTTTATCCAGAGTCAGTTACGTCAAATATGAAAAACAAATAGTATTTTTTTTAACTGATTTGCCAGAATGAAAGCTTTAGACATTCACCAAAATCTCAAAATCTTAAATTTGAAAAGGATTTCACCGCATAAAACCAAACAGGAATACGTCAAAATGTCCCTGTTGTCACGGTACATATGTATACACAAAACAACGAAATGGTATTTAAATGGATATTCTGACAGACGATATTTACAATATGTCCCCGTGGTCTAGAAGATTATTTAGACATTCTGTTTTAGTCATACACCGTGTTGGTTTCCAATATAAGCATACTTACGATACCTCACGACAATGATTAAAATTTGTACACAAGAACTTATATAGATTTAAATGTAAAATCAAAATGCACGAAGTATCATTCTCGGTAAACAAAAAAATGTCTATCAACTAATACCTACGCATTGCAGAATAGTGTGGATATAACAATTGCTATATAAAGCAAATCGTTTTTAGATTAACTGTTGAAAAAGCATATGTTTCAAACTTTTCATTTTTGCAGAACTTCTAATCGACTGCTTTGCAATCCAGGTTTAACCAAACTTGTCATTATGATCTTGTTTCGTATCACTGTTAATCTTCATCCACGTGAAAATTAATCTGTATCCATGAATTGGGTTTAATTCAAATCTGCTTAGAAAAAAATGAATATTGCCAAATAAAACAATCTGTGGTGGCCTGTGGTGGCCTTTACCTTGATGCATTTTAAAACTATTGACAATTGTGTTATCTTTTTATGGAAAATTTTCTGTGAATTAAGTCTGAACGCAGTGTGATGACTATACCGACCTTTTTATGCCTTTTATAAGTATAGGATTGGAAAATTCTACTAGTCTAGGTTTTGAAATTAGGTGAATTTTGGCTTTGAAAAAGATATAGCACCTGGTTGAAACTAACTCTCTCTCTCTCTTTCTCCGATTTTGTGACATCACACCATTGCCACCGTGAAAAACGATATCATATAAGATAGTGTTAAGTAGCATTTGACCCAAATCCTTTTAGAAATGGAGTCACTAAGGTGATAAGAATAAAGCGTGCCTACCCGAAACTATAATCTTTCACCAATTTGACCCTGTTATTTTTAGACATAGGGTATTTGGTTTTAATGAAATGTGGTGTTCTGTTGTCGAGTCAAAACATTAAATAAAGCTTGAGTTGGTTTGATAAACGGCGTTTGAATTCTTTAGACTTTAAGTTTGAAATCCGTTCCGCCGGAAGATCAACAGCTATTTTTTCTCACCCTCCATTGCACTTCCGAACACGTAAATTATCCAATGTTCATTATTTTACTAGTCTAATTTTTAGTTCTCTGAACGATTGAAGGCATATTTGTACATCGTATAACAATCTGTCGGAAATTTGATATATCCTATTGACGTTGATTAACACAAATGCCTATGCCGAACTATATTGATGCAACATTAACATCGGTAACATTTCTTATTTTTTCTTAAAAAGCAAGTTTAAAAGAATAAAAAATAAATTCAAATCGGAAATAAAATAGAAATACAAACATTTTATTAGTATTTCGATAAATAAGTGAAAATTGTTTTAACTACATTATATACCAAACATCTAACGCAGATTGCGGAAAGCTTGACTAATTTTGTATTAAATGTATTTTTGTATGATATACATTCATTAAAGAACTTGTCGATTAGATAATTTGACAATTGAAAATTAATTCGGTTGATGTAAATAAAGTTTAACTTAATGTAGACAACTCCATTTGTTTTTATCTTATTTTCAAGTCAATATTTCATACAATAAAGTCTTTAACGTGAGGTCACTACAATTTTACCAATTCAAGTGTTCAAGCTTAATTATTAGTACATTGTTTTCCTTTTTCTTATGCTATTATCAGTAAATATATATATATTGTGTTTGCCCTTGAAACGTTACATTGATTATTCAAAGAGAACATATGCTGCCATATGTACAATAATTAATTTCAAGATAAAATTTGCCAGAAATTTAAGGTACGATATCTTTATTTTAAATATAAAATTAACATTAGTTGCATATTCACGTACAGTGGTACGCTTTTAATTTCAAAACAACATCTTATCATTAAAGAAACTTTCGATATAATACTCTTTGAAATAATATAATCAAAGACACCGAGTGATACACGAAGATACGGAGTAATAATAATTTGCAATCACACCATTCAACGAAAAAAGCGAAATGTGAAATAAGTGGATATTTAAATGAATATTATATAGTCTACAAAATATGTTACATTGAATAGTATATTGGCGAATATTTGCTAGCTTAAATAGGTTATTTGATTGTTTGTAATAATAATAGAGTAATCTGTCTAGTTTGTGTTGTGTACCAATATATATAACATAAAATATCTGAGAGCAAGCAAGGTACATTTCAAATCAGTTATCAATGTATTTACCAAATCCAACTGTCCATTCACCAATCATGTATAAAACGTGTTACATTGAATATCTTACAGCATATTTCTGAATGTGATTGATTTTGCATTACTTGATATGGATGGTTATATATCAAGAGTTAAAAAAAAGCATCGAACGCTACCGAATCTCGGTAACAGACAAATTAATTAATATTCCACAATATCAAAAAAAAACAAAAAAACAAAAACATGGTTACTTAATCCAAAACCAATTTGGTTAAATAATACATATGAATATGGACAAAAAATAAATATATATAAACATGCTGCGTTTAATAAGGTGACCAAAAAGCGACATATTTCGTTGTACGTTTTATATATATGGTAGATATAAATCATTTGACTTTGTGTCTGTTCTGACTACCTTAAGCACGTATCCTTTCAAGATATTAATGCCAGCTTCTGGAAACCCCGAAGCATAGTGATATACGAAAAACTCTCGCCTTGTGTGTATTATTTTGTTTCCTTCAATAAGTCATTATACCAGAATGCGAATTATTTCGCGCATACATTTTAGAAGACGTCAAGTGTATCGCTGACAATAAAATCGTCAGAAATCGAATTATACAATGCTGAAATTGAAATATCCATATCGCACTCGTTATTTGTTACCATGTTGACATACGAACAAATATCTTCATTAAACGTTTCAAAATAGTCGTTGTAGCATACATTAAATACATTTGAAGTCATTGTTTTATTACTGTTGTTATTGTTAATAAAAATGGAAAATAAAAAAATGAAAATAAAAATAAATGTATTACTTTATAAAGATCTTAGTATGAGATGCATGTTATCATTATACATATATATATACAAAAACCTTTTGCAGGAAAAACAGCAAAACTGTGTGTTCTATGATTGCTATATTATTCAAAAACTTACTTTCTTGTTAATTTTCAATATTATTTAAACCAGACATGGAATAAGAGTCATTCATGGTATTTTTCTGCTCAAATTGCATCCTGAGTATAATTCTAAAATATCTCTATACTAATAAATATATAACTTTGTTATTGTGTACCGGCATTAACAAGTTGTCAACAAACGACAAGGAAGGTTAATAGCAATGCATGTGTTTCATTTTTTCCCTTGAACAACCTGACTCATTGCATTCATGGCTGATAGAATGATCCGTATTGTAAAGCATGTCCATATTAATTCCTTGATCTTGTAACACACCCAATGTAATTAAAACAAACTGTTCTCAAAACGCTAATTTCCCGACACCGACTCAACAAATGTTCGTGATCCTGAGCAAGTCTACTTCTTTCAATGCATCACACAAATATGGAACGTTT
>NW_018405045.1:48647-49381 GCF_002113885.1 Mizuhopecten yessoensis
CAGTTCAGTTGCTGTGAATAAAAGTTTAACTAAATGTAGACAACTCCATTTGTTAATTTTATAGATGTGGAAAAATCCTACAGATAACTTTTTTTTTCAAGTCAATAATTTGTACACAATAAAGTCTTTAACGTGAGGTTGCTACAATTTTACCAATTCATGTTTTCAAGCTTAATTAATAGCACATTGTTTTACTTTTTCTTATGTTATTATCGGTAAATATTGCTTTTGCCTTTGAAACATAGCATTGATTATTCAAAGAGAACATATGCTGCCATATGTACAGTAATTAATTTCCAGATAAAATTTGCCAGAAATTTAAGGTACGATATCTTTATTTTGAATATAAAATTAACATGAGTTGCATATTCACGTACAGTGGTACGCTCTTATTTTCAAAACAACATCTTATCTTTAATGAAACTTACGATACAATACTCTTTGAAATAATGTAATCAAAGACACCAAGTAATTCACGAAGACACGGAGTAATAACAATTTGCAATCACATCATTTAACAAAAAAGCGAAATGTGAATTATTGGATATTTAAATAAATATTATATATTCTACAAAATGTGTTACATTGAATAATATTTTGGCGAATATTTGCTAGCTTACATAGGTAATTTAATTTTTTATAATGATAATAGAGTAATCTTTCTAGTTAGTGATGTGTACCAATACATGTAACATAAAATATATGAAAGCAAGCAATGTACATTTCAAATCAGT
>NW_018405045.1:49597-49899 GCF_002113885.1 Mizuhopecten yessoensis
ATACCGTGATGCAACACTTTTAGAAACTTTAAGTATATTTGCAACGATGGTAATCAGCATATTTGTTGCATACTATAATACATATCAGTCGTAAATTATTTAAATATAAAGAAAATGGTAGAAATGTATATAAGAATTATGCTCAAAACTCGGTTTTAACGAAAAGCTATATTAACAAACCTGCCCAATGTGTTTGTAGCAAACCGGCAGACGTTTCCGCTCAGTATTTCTACTTTCACGTCTTCAGAGATTGTAATTCCGTCATCTCCAATGTGGACACAAAATAAATCGCATGTTGTGAT
>NW_018405045.1:53399-54080 GCF_002113885.1 Mizuhopecten yessoensis
AATACTTTTATTAAACATAAATATGTAAATATGTTGTTTCGGAAATATTTACACCCGTTAAATGTTTTAAAAACGATGTTTTTTTTACTTGAAATAAGAATCGCCTGTTAACCTAGTTGTGTATGTTTTCATTGGTTGTACTTGCTTTGAAATGAAACAATCGCCTCGTTATCATTGTTATAGTCATTCTTTCATCGACATAAGTTTGATTTGTAATAAATAACCGATTATTATATGAAGATGTTGTGTGGCTACTGTAATGAAATGATCATCGACAGTAATTGTTTACTTCTAAAACTATGACACTGTTTGTACCTTTATACGGCCTGATGAACAGCAATACTTGTTTTAAACACTCGATTTATGTATCAAAAATAAACTATGTAACAGTGCCGTGTTTGTAATTTACTTCGGCTGTCTGTTGAAATATGTGTTTGCCTATTACTCGATTTGTAATAAAAATATATCTAAATAGATGTGTCGTGTTCGTTCTTTTATTCGGCCTGATGATCTGAAATACGTGTTTATTAAACACTCGATTTAGATGTCAAATTGAAACTATAAAACTGTGCCGTGTTTATATTTTACTTCGGCCTGGTGTTTTGAAATACATGCTAAGTTTGTTATGTCGATTAGTATGTCAAATTAAACTACAAAACTGCCGTGTTTGTAATTTACATC
>NW_018405045.1:56997-57311 GCF_002113885.1 Mizuhopecten yessoensis
TAAGCGCCTGTAAGACCGCACCTGGAATATGGGGCCAGCGTATGGAATCCATACCTACAAAAACACATAAATGAACTGGAAAATGTACAAAGAAGAGCGACTAAACAAATACCGGGAATGAAGGAGTTGAACTATGATCACAGATTAAGGATATTAAAACTACCAACACTCAAGCATAGAAGACTGTGAGGAGACATGGTTCAAGTGTACAAACTAACTCACGTATGATTCGATAACGCGGTCAGCGAATGATTTTTATGCCTAAATACTAACAAAAGAACAAGAGGCCACAGTCTCACACCACTAAAGGGGAT
>NW_018405045.1:57970-71071 GCF_002113885.1 Mizuhopecten yessoensis
AGACACGCTTGTGTACTACGATTACGATGTCACGGCTGAATGCATTTCCGATGCAAGGTCATGTATTTGAACTCTCCTGAGTTTTCACAAGGGCACCTGGAAACACAATGACTCCCGTCTGATATCAAAATCGCCAATTATCCAATTATAGCGATATTGTCCTATTCCGAGGGTTGCTCTGTGGAGAACAATAGGGTAAGCTATGGTCGGGAAAGGGTTGTTTTAGTTGGATTTGATTTACTTCAGGAAATCGCGTGAAGTGATGCGAGGCAATAACGAGGCACGGTCATCTGTGTGTGCTTTCATTAGGACGCAAGCGGGATATTTTCAATGACTTTCTTTTTAATTTTGTTAAGCAGGAACACATATATAATATCCATGGCACATGAAATGACATATACAACTTGAATTATGCAATTCTTGCAATCTGATAGAGATGCATGTGACTGACAAGGTAGCTTACCACCTGTAGTAGACACTTTATTAGATGTTTTCATTATACACTATATGTTCTGGTTCATATTTTATCAAGTCTTCAGTTAAGTGGTCGGTGTTGAAATTAAACATGGTTAAATTCATCAACAAGAACATTTACCTGTTGCAGATTTATGATATTATAAGTATTCTGATTAAGAAACCTAGGTCTAGATTTATATAGAGATAACACTTATAATATCTTTATCGAGGGTCAATAAGTACGGGGTGTTATATGTGATGTGTTGGCTGTGTCTGCTCAGTGGTGGGACATAGACAATTCTAACGGTTTAATCTTTTTCTTTCACCTTAGAATAATTCATTTTAACTGGGGTAACCATAGTACTTTTCTGTGACGAGCCGTTATTAGTAATCGCGGTTTATGGCTTATATCAACTCGTACCAATACATCTGGCGGTACTTTTCAAAATCTTTATCTGAAGAAAACATATATATATATATATATCAATCACGTTGAAGACATCAAGCGCCACACCATCTGATATCGAGGCTTTGTTTAGTGACAACAAAGCACACTAATGAATAATCAAATCCGTCGACCTCCATTTCACACAAGAAATAGAACATTACCGTTGATATCGCAGCCATAAAATAATGGCGGGCACCAGCTTTCTCTCGCACAGTAAGCCTGTTTTTAATAAAGACTATGGAAAAGTTGTATAGTCGCCATCATGATCTTTGTGTGATTTTGTTCTTATTTATGTGATATAAAGGTCAATGATGATATCAATGTTTTACTTTCTACACAATGTACGTATCAAACGTGTCGCAACGTTTCAATACCGACTGGTCCCTTTTTCAACCTATGACTGAGTGAGCGATTTCTATTTTTACCTGTACAACGATGCGACGAAATTGTATATTTTTCATGTCAGTCGACCGGAGACGATTCGCCTATCGATACCTATATGATATCACATATTTCCAATCTAGTGAATCCTATTGAAAAAAAGGTCAATGATATTTATTCGGTCATTAATGTGCCGTGTGGTCTTGTTGTCACACGGACTTAGATCTAATATAATTCTGTGATGATACACATACATTTTTTCCTTATTAAATTTACTTTAATACTTTCAAAAACATGTTTTCTTCCATAACTGGAAACAAACAGAAACGCACCGGTACACCATTCTACCTGTGTTAGTTGGAGGATCGGTTATAAATGCCCTTTGGCCACGACATTCACAGGTAACACCTCCGAAGTAATTAGTTCACCTGATAACTCACAGGTAGGTATCGTAAATGCCCTTTGGCTATAGTATAAAGTGGGAAGAACTACAGGTTATTAACATATCTTTTAATTTACAGGTAAGATATTTGGGTGTGTAAACTGTGTATTACTATCCCTCAGCTAAAAGTTACAGTGTACATTGAATGTAGTTGATGCAGGTACGGAATTAGATTTCCGTGATTCAGGATTGAATCAGAGACGTATATATTACAGAGATTGGCAACTTGCTCTTTACCTTACCATTGGTCACGGTAAACGGATGTCATATCGCGAGTCACGCTTCATCTGCGCCATATTGGATATACGGTTCGCTGCATTCAATAATCCTTTTCTGTTCAAAACATAATTGTGCAATAAGATAACATTGAAAATCAACGTAATATTAAAAGATTGTAAATAGTGTAAACATCGAAAGATTGCACATCGTGGCTGTGTTTACATATCGGTAATGATTCTGGCTTCAGGAGAACACAAACTCCGTTTTTGTTATCTAGACAATTTCAAATAAGTCTTAATAAATTCATTATTTGATAATATTTCTAACCAGGTTTTCAAAATGAGGTTGTTACAAATCTTGATTTCAAGCAGGATTGTATTTTTTCTGTCTTACAATTTACCTTTTTGTCTTTTCAGTACAACTTACATTTATGTCATTTCAATTCAACAACACATGTTCATCACACTACTGATATCAATTTCTTCCAATGAAAATGGGTTGCGCAAGGGTCATTTTAGAAATGCGTGCCAATTTCAAATAATTATATGAAAATATTTGGCACCATTTATTATCAGTAAGACATATGTACAGAGTCCTTTAAAAACAATTATTAGCTGCTGCATTATCAAATTATCAAAGCCTTTTCTGATGCTATAAAAAATGCATTATGAGACTAGGCATAACTACATACAATGTGTACATAACAGAAAATCTGATGTGTAGAAAAGCAGATTATTGTATTGTCAAATTGCTCGGAACCTTGCGGTTTTTAGACATATTATTTAACATTGATATACACATTAATAACATACACGTATTACAAAACATCAGGTCGAAGTAAATTACAAACACGGCACAGTTTTATAGTTTAATTTGACATAATAATCGAGTATATAAACAACCAACATGTTTTATAAAATACCAGGTCGAAGTAATTTACAAACACGACACAGCTTTTTACAGATCAATCGATTATGTATCAAAGACGTATTACAAAACATCAGGTCGAAGTAAACTAAAAACACGGCACAAATCACGTATGTATTTAACAAGTATTTCAAAACACCAGGTCGAAGTAAATTACAAACACGGCACAGTTCGAGTATGTAACAAACAAGTATTTCAAAACACCAGGTCGAAGTAAATTACAAACACGGCACAGTTCGAGTATGTAACAAACAAGTATTTCAAAACACCAGGTCGAAGTAAATTACAAACACGGCACAGTTTTATAGTTTAAATTGACATATTAATCGAGTATAAAACAAACTTGTATTTCAAAACACCAGGTCGAAGTAAATTACAAACACGGCACAGTTTTATAGTTTAATTTGACATAATAATCGAGTATGTACATAACAAACATGTATTTCAAAATACCAGGTCGAAGTAAATTACAAACACGGCATAATTCAAGTATGTTTTTAACAAGTATTTCAAAACACCAGGTCGAAGTAAAATACAAACACGGCACAGTTCGAGTATGTAACAAACAAGTATTTCAAATCAACTGATCGAAGTAAATTACAAACACGGCACAGTTTTATAGTTTAAATTGACATATTAATCGAGTATAAAACAAACTTGTATTTCAAAACACCAGGTCGAAATAAATTACAAACACGGCACAGTTTTATAGTTTCAATTTGACATCTAAATCGAGTGTTTAATAAACACGTATTTCAGATCATCAGGCCGAAAAAAAGTACGAACACGACACATTTATTTAGATATATATTTTATTACAAATCGAGTAATAAGCAAACACATATTTCAACAGACAGCCGAAGTAAATTACAAACACGGCACTGTTACATAGTTTAACTTTGATACATAAATCGAGTGTTTAAAACAAGTATTGCAGTTCATCAGACCGAATAAAGGTACAAACAGTGTCATAGTTTTAGAAGTAAACAATTACTGTCGATGATCATTTTAATACAGTAGCCACACAACATCTTCATATAATAATCGGTTATTTATTACAAATCAAACTTTTGTCGATTAAAGAATGACTATAACAATGATAACGAGGCGATTGTGTCAGTTCAAAGCAAGTACAACCAATGAAAACATACACAACTAAGTTAACAGGCGATTCTTATTTAAGGGAAAACAACATCGATTTTAAAACATTTAACGGGTGTAAATATTTCCGAAACAACATATTTACGTTTGGTAAAAGTATGACGAGAACATGGTATAAATGATTTGATTATAGCTTAAAACACTATATAAACACACGATTAACTAGGCAATTACTTGATTGAAAAACAACGTAATTACGTTCAAAGAAAGTATGTATTCTAGAAAATGATTGTTGGCAATAAAGATATGAACTCAACATAATCCATTATTTATTAATAGAATTCTGTCGATAAAGTATGACCAGAACATTTCAAAACGCACTGAGCGTAGAACAGTGAACGAGATTCGCCTTTCATTATTTGCGATGTGAGTCTACCCACGGAACAGTAGCTGTGCTTACGTAAGCACAGCGGGTAAAGAATGGCCGTGTACGGAAGGAAACTGATGTCTTTAGGCGGTTCAAAGGTAAAGAAATGCCGCGATCAGAGCTGACGCTCGCGGCCTACAGGAGGTGTGAAACCCCCTGCTGCTGTCTAGCACTGGCCGTGTGGAGCTCGCGCGCGGATCAATGAACACAGGTAAAATCTTTATGCTGACTTTAATCCGACCGTGCTGACTTTTAAACGACAATGCTGAGTATAACCCAACCGTGGTAAATTAAAGTGAATTTCAGTAAAAAGTCAGCAATGTTGGTTTATAGTCAGCATTGTACGAGTATAGTCAGCATGGTTGAGTTATACTACCATAATACGAGGATAGTCAGAATTTAGTAGTCACTAGTGTACATATGTTCACTGTATGTGTGATCTTACAATGAATTACGTTGATAACGAGATATATATCTCTGGTTTCAAGTAACTGATCGCGTATAATGACCACATAACTTTCTCATTATTATGACATAGCTGTCTAATAATAATGACATCGTTATTTCTGACTTACAACAAAGCTATCGCCTCATCAGAGTTTATTTGATGAAAAGTTTTGTCTTTCCTTTTTCGAGAAAAAATAATGGAAAATAAGAATAACGGGGAATTCGTGAATTCTGTAAAAGGACTGTTCTCGGATGCAACATAGATATAGGTATCTGTAATATACAAAATACCTCGATAATGGTCACAAAACCTTTGCGTTGATATTACTCTGCTTCCTTAACCATGATATATAGTATACTGAACTTAGTGTGTGCAAATTGAATTAATAAAACAAATAAAAACATCTATGCTCACAAACTTGGGGCAACCCGAGCCTCTCCCAACCTTAAACAAATATATTTCATAAATTATGTGATATTTTAGTCCAGTATTACACTCTATTCGGAAAAGTGCTACATATCACTTTTCTATTTGATATTACTCTCCAAGATACACATTTCGTGCTGTTATATTCATTGATAAAGTCAATAATAAAACATGTAAATTGTAGAAAAAATAATGGAACGTAGTTCAAATGAATATATATTTGGATTTTACTATAGAACGATTGTTTAATTTTATTCATTTGTTCTTAAATAATTTATTTATTTACAGCGCTTGGATATGCGTTGTCAGTTAAACGATATAGGCGGAACAGCCTTATTTAGCTAAAATTGGTGCCAATTATTAACCGCAGTCATTTCAATGTTTGACGCAAGGGCATTCTCCATGTTATCCGAAGCGAGGAGATAAGACTCTCATTGAACAAGGTTAATCTACGATATCATAAGTAAACCACGTGTTACGTCACGAAATGTTTGCTTTCATACCCAAATAAAATGCATTTCTGCTGGTAATGTTCATATAGTGGGTTGATTAGAAATATTATACTCGGTTGTATAAATATATCATACAAAATAAATGTTATTTATACTTCGACTCTTCAGTTAAAATATAATACATTCCTATGTTTATTTTAAAATCATGTTTCATTAAATTCGTTTTCCTATTTATTTACAATGAGTTTCAAGCTATAATCAAATTTAAACGATACTACTAGGCGAGTGTGCCGCTTTTGACTTAAATGATAAAGGATGTCACTAATACTTAAAATCATTACTAATTCTCCAACCATCTCAGTTCTTCATTATTTGGTGCTAAAACAATATGATTCTAGTACCGATCACTTGTCAGACATAATATGATTTACATTACTGTGTTTATCAGTGAATAACAATATTGAATATCCTCGATATTGAAGTCGTTCAATAGCTTGAATAGTGTTTGTTTTAACATTACGTTTATCAATCCACCACGTTACACAATAATCCATCCTCGTATTACTATTATATACCAAAACCAATGTGGCGCTATATTTTGATTTCAAACAAAACATTACATCTAGGTACGAAAACCGATCTGTCTCATTAGAAACACACTATTGTCGTAACTAGCACAAGTTGACAAAATAACCTCACAGTAATGTTGGTCATTGCGGAACTGGTATTCGATATTATCTTATTTACAATATAAACATTCATATCGTTATAACAAAAAAAAGTTATTTTTCACTTTATTGCCACGTAATATTCTCATAATCATGAAGTCATTTGTTTCATTATTAAGTCATCGTTTTGTATTTGTTACAGTGAATGAGTCTTTTGTGTAGGTTCTCCGTATTAACTATGAATAATTAGAACAACGGTGATGGCGCTGATATTTCTTGTCTTCATTCACCTTGCTATAACTTAAATTAATCTATGTGTGCCGAAATCGTATAAAAATATTATTTTTGATTAAAAAAGTCTTCAAAAAAAGATATACTCACAAGTTCGGAGCAGCACGAGCTTCACCCAACCTGCAAAGTATACTGACAAAGCTATTTGACATTGAACTACATTGATATTACATCTGGTTTGAAAAAGTGTATTATTGTTTTTCTATTCTATTGCCCTATGTATGCTTAAAATGTTAATGATGGAAAAGGCCACCAATTTATAAATATTCATGGGAATATACAATGTCCTTTGTGACCTATTTCTGCATCGGTGAAAAGAGAACAACATTTTGAGGTTTGAACATTTTGGAGTGGCATTATTTCCAAGTGACACCCTGTCCTTTAATTTTTTTTTATGAAAGTCAGTGATGGTCAAACAGCTCCTGATAGGATTTCGCAGATAAGGCGTGTCACAAATATGTGACTCAGCAAATACGTTACAATCACCATACAGATTTATCATTTTAATCAAGCTTCGATATATGGCATTTTGAACGTTTGGACTGTAAGGTTGAAGATAATTACACGATACTTGCCTTCTCTTGAACAACTGCACCCCCTTCACTCTGAAATAAATAGCAAAGAGTTTCGTATTTTAATCACTGAGAAAAACTCGTTCAAAACAATGTAGCCATGACCAATGAGAAAACATTGCACTTAATAATCGTTTGAATATCTTAAAACAGCTTTAAACTATCTTTACGATACGTGTTATTAACATGTTTATAATCAAATGTACTTACATATATGTAAAAATGTTCAATACGTGTACCGGACATCTGTAATAAAGATAAACTACTATCATGTGGAGGTCGACGATGAACTTGCTATTGCATATATTGTGTTACTTTGGATGCAACAAGGAAGTAATTAAGAGACTTTTACTGAATCTATTTTACCTATGTCTGCTTCCATGAACAGCAAATGAGCTCATCTAGACCAATCAGTTTTGAATTGTATAGGATCATTGTTCCGCTATTTATCATTCGACAATAGTATTAATCTTTTATCATAAATTATAACATGAGTATTATATTTTCAGCAAAATATTCTGCTGTGTCACATATTGTACCTTATCATGCACCAGAAATTATTTATTTTAGAGATACCCTTGATATATCTGAATACAGACCTTTCCTCTTCAAACCTGTAAAACAAAGATTATAAATAAACAATAAAATGTAAAACAATGTACTTAAATATTATTTGCTGTAACAACGAAATAACAGAAACAAACATAAAGCATTCCTTTCATTAATACCGTGTGTGTATGTACAAATCATGATGAAATATGTTAAATATTATGATTGTTACAAATCCATCAACAAACAGACAAAATTTACAATTGATGACAATGCTGTTAAAAGTGCAAGTGATATGCATTTTAAGTAACTGAGTTAAAATTTGCAAAATGCATTTTACTTGTGCGTACGATTATTTATCACCTAAAAATGACCACCATTCACTGAATTTAATCCAATTTGTCATATCTCATGCGACTAAGTATTAATTGTTTTCCATCATCCGTCGAGGTAATTGGGAATGAAATAACATCGTACGCGCATCTTGTGCTTCACGGATACCCTCTAACCCTGCAAATATGATCGTTCCTATGTTAAAAGTGTTGGGTACGTGGTTTCAAGGTTAATGAGTTGGACATTGACGTCATGAGCTTCATTTCAATACACAACCGTAAAAAGGCCTGCCCATGATTTACTATCACATCAGGTCTGACAACCATACAAAAAAGCTCCACAATGTGTATGGCAAGCAAACCTTCACCCTGGGCGTATTTAAAACGTGAGGTCATATTGACCTTGCAGTAACACTTTTATTATGCGACGTATTACTTAAAGGGGCATCACGGTGAAGTAACTTTTTTTGTGTCTTTTTTTCAAATACTACATCAACATATCAAGTGTGACTCCTTATGGAAAATAACGATCGGATTTTGCTGAAATAGATTCAAAAAAATGATTAAATCTAAGAAAATCATCGGTATTTCTACCTGTCTGACCAACGTGTTGTTCAGGGATTTCCCTCTACTAGCGCATGCGCATATCACACCATCTCTTTGTAAACAAAATGACTGGCCGTGTGAACCAAGCGAAAGAAAAGTGTTGTACCGTGTCAGCTACGAAACGAAAAGTTGCCAAATGGTCAAAAGATAGCGCAAGGAGTACGTTACGGAATCATTATTGCAGGTGGGCAGTATTCAAAGGAGAAAATAACTGCCGTAGCAGTTAGTACGGTGCATGTATTCTTCCGGATAGCCGCTTAAGCTGGAATGAATCGACAGAAATGCTAGCGCTGTTTATGTTATGAATACATATCTAAAACTATTAAGCTCGCTAGTATCTTTGTCTGAGTTTGAACACAGATGAACTTAGTTTAATATGTTAATGGGCATGTATTGGAGTGAGTTTACTTTTTGTTTCTATAATTATACAGTGGTTTATGCGAAAGGATGGGATAAGTGACTGGTTAGTTTGATTTTGCCATGAGGCCCACCAAGGGATAACTGTTGTGATGGCCCACGGCGTATTTTCTGGGTCACCGAGATACGTGTTATCGAAGTCCGTGGATTTACATAATTTATGATATTACCGGGTTTAATAAAATGGTATGATTTAATTATATTGCTGAATTAAACGATTATTTTTGTTTTTACATGCAAGATTTAAATTAGTACTAATATGAATACCCGGCCTCCTCTGCCCCGGCAATATATATTAAAAAAAAAACATCAAGGTTTATCCCTTGGTGTAGGGAAGGTGTTTCGCCCCGTACCATCTGTACCGGCCACATTCCGGTACTAAATTCAATATGCATTTAAATATCTCTACTTTATGTTTATGCCTATTATCATTGTTGACATTTAATTGTAAATGTATGACGGGAGAAGGCTGTGATCAATTGTAAAAACTTGTGCCCCATCCCTTGTTTAACTTTACTGGCAACACATATATGTTTAAAGCTAAATAAATTTAAATTCTGAACATTGGCAAGTGTGCAATTTACTTCTTATGATAAATAATTACTGTTCAATAAGTTTGAATACGGGCTTAGAAATCATATAACTTGGTTTCATAGTGCGGTAATAAGTTGCAGTTGCCTGACGGCCCCTCTCTGGGGGCCCCTTTGGAAACCGTTTCATCTCACTCGCATCACTTGTGTTTACTGCCTAGTCAGGTTACGTTATCGGCGCTATTTTTAGCAGGGCTTTCCCGAACAGTTCAAGTGGTCAAACTGGGCATTTGGAACGGACTATGAATATGGGGATAGCGAAGTTACATAAGTGGAAGTGCATACAATACATACATTCATTAAAAAAAAACACGCCTTTTCACGTGATGTCCCTTTAACTCCAGGTCTGAAGTTCATACAAAAAAAACAATTGCCAATATATGCTTAAGAAACCTATGTGACATAGGTTTTTAATTACTTGAGATCAAATAGAAGGTCGAGTAGACGTCACAGTTACATCTTTTAACGACACAACAATTAGGCTATTCACAAAAGAGTGGCTAAAATATTTCCTGAAAACTTGTGTCGAAGGTCAAGGGTCAATTAGAAGTCATCAAAACTTCAATTCAGTATGCGACACAACGTGCCTACGATGACCTATTTACAAATCGTGTATGCCTTTTCGCAAAACAGTGAGCGAGACATGCTCTGGGCCCCAGTATAACACAATATTTCGTACTTGAGGTCAAGGTAAAAGGTCAAATATAGGTCACAGTGACCTTATTTTGAGTTGCGACGTACCGTTTACCTATATAAAAAGTTTGATGCTCATTTTCGAACTTATGGCTAAGATTAGCTCTGTAAACGACAGTAAGAACACAAGAACACATGGACGATTACAGACGAAGAACACTCTTTTCACCCCTATTTCGGTCGAAACAGGGGTATACAAGAAATGATAATTGCTTACAAAAGTTAGAAAGTTTATCTTTTTTGTTTTTTTTTGTTATTAAATATCCATGTTTACATCGAGATATACAATATACGAATTAAAATCGCCTTACGATTGAATATCAACGATAAAACCTTCCAATAAATAGCATAATTATTGCTTAGATATTGATGGTACAAATTAATGATTATTTATAATTTGTTTGCATTGCAGTGCACAATATTAGCTCCCTTTTGTGTTATATCTTATTGTTATTTGATTTGAACTGAAAACACGATTTATCAAAATAGGCATAATAAGTTTATAAATATGAAACGTACCTCTTATGGAGATACTTGATGTTCCCCAAGCTACAACAGATACGTAACAGCTAAGTGGCTATTATTTTTTTTATGACGATTAGTTGATAGACGAACCATTTAAGATAGAGATAAAACACAAGTAAAAATAACAAATTTCACATTAAGTCACATGAAGACATAACGTTGCTGATTTGTTCTCTTAAAGAAATGCAGGAGTATCTTTTACGACAATATGAGGAGAAATAGAATTTTAGATAGCAATATCCTTCTACAATTGGTCTTCACATACTTATATAAAACAGTATTATAAATCTGGAATCTGTTCTATCGTTGCATTTTTTGTTCTGTTGGTTTGAAAGTGTGTAATCGTTTCAATATATGATCATGGCAAAATAAAGCGACAGTATACTTACATGGCCAGATGAAAGCACTAAAAGGAAAATGTAAGTTTTAATGGAGATTGATTTCTAACGCAATTAAAAAATGTATCTTTCTAGAAAAAGGGTTACATTGCACCGGTTAAAACCTAAAGGGCAGTGCCAAGTAAGAACTATTTTTTTCTCGATTTGAAATATTTTTCCATTTAGATTTAAGATGAATAGAATTGAAAGAGGTTAGCTGTTCTTTCATAATGTCCCTACTCCACACAATGTAATCACATGTTATCACGTAATAGCTAAGTTTGGACAAAGGAAAACATTCGTGTATGTTTCAAATAAGCTAGAACAATTTCTGTTCACAATTAATAGTATTATGCTGTTTTTCTACAGTGTCGATTAAAATCTTCAGTCAAACATCGGTACACATCTGGAAAACGTAATTGGTGCGCATTAAATTTTGTAGAAATTCTGGTAAAAAGGCGTATCTGTTTTCTTGTGATGCCACAGTTTGGATAACACAAATTGAGATAGGCTTAAGAGTTAATTTTGATATGTGTGGTTCTTGTCGAAGGCAAGTTAAAAAAAGTTCATTTGATTGCTGATTGTTTGTACGAGGATGGTCTTGATCAGTTGTAAACAACATGAACCAATCATTTGTGCTAAGTTCTTGTTTGTATTGTTTAGCAATACATCTATATAGACTCAACAAACAGCGATTCGACTATAATTAGATGGTTTAAAAAAAACTATCATTAACAAAGGTCGATAAAAAGCGCAAATTTTGAAATATTGATCCAGCACTAAGTCTCCCGATTTACGTACACCCCGTTTAAATATAGTTAAAAGTAACAGTCGATCAACGTAAACTTCCGACATTGTGAGACATTCGTATTATCAAAATCTACGGTTATTTAAGGTGCATGTATACTTTATTAAAGGGGAATGTATATTTACATGATTTGATTTAATAAGCGCTACTAACAAGAACTTGATTTGGTGTATATGATATCCAAATAGCATTCATCACTGACAGACATTACTAACGGAAAAGGGCACTGACGTTTTGGACAGGTTTTCGAACTGTAAAAAAGTAACATTGTTGTTATTGATATGATTATAACAAAAGTTATCATATCACACTACAGTTGTTGAGAATTATTCCAAAAGTTATTTTATTAAATATTTGATAAACTTTGATTTTTAAGCATTTGTGCAACCAGACAAAGGAAATGCCTGAGAAAAAAAAAACAAAAAAACATGTGAGTATTTATTTTCTCGGAGCATTAAGGAATCATAATATGATATAACTAAANGGAGTCTCTTGGAATAGCATAGCATTGTTTCCAGATGATTTGAAAGCAGACAATTTTCTTCAAAAGAAATAGCTGACTGTGCGATTAGGCTTGCCTGTCCATATGTGATTAATACCAATAAGTCGGTGGGCCAATGGTCATCGATACCATAAACAAAGTAATAGCAGCATTTATAGTACTTGCTATTTTCTAGCTTTTTCCGTGCTCCGTGTGCATAAATATACATTTGTTTTTAACATATCAAACTTAGCAACTACGTGCATTGGCTATGTATTTGCGTCTTCCCAAAGATACATCATGGTAAAAAAAGATCCAATACTGCTATGGGGACAGAGAGTTTTATTATTTCTTTCTTTGAATGTCTGTCTTTTTACTAAATTTTAAGAAGAGTGTTTTATATCAATTAATGATAACATTTCAAACTTGTAACACTTCTGTAACACAAGATTCTTCCGGTTAGTC
>NW_018405045.1:72536-73485 GCF_002113885.1 Mizuhopecten yessoensis
ATCTGTGTATGTTTAATAGAATAGGAAACGGTCGGGGAATTTGCTCATTATGCAAAACCATTAATAAAAACCAATGGTATTTATTTTACCTCCAAAATCATGCAACGGCAATGGTCCATAGATACATTTATCGATAGGATGCCATTTTAACGACCATTTCCATAGTTTATTTGATGTATTAGATTGTGTCTTAATCTAGTTGACCCTTTTAGTAAATATATTAGATCATTTTGCTAAGCATGTGTATGCAACTGTAACATGACCAATATAGGTCGTGAAACTTAACACTTGGTTTTTAACCAAACATAATATCTTACGATCAAAACAAACAAAAACACGATACTTCTTTCAACAATCATGGTGTGGGAAACAAGATGCCCAGAGGGCCTGCACCGCTCGTCCGAAGGTTTAAGCAATTATGGAAAAGACTTCTCAATGAAAGCAGTATGACAAATAAGTTCTTTAGAAATATGTCATTCCCCAGGACCAACCTAAATATTCATGGTAAGCAATTGTATATATTATAATAGGGTGAGTATCTCAAATATTTCCAGTTATGACTCCAGGACTAAGTCCCGAGGGGTGTGGCCAAATGGCCATTTCTAATACCTTGACTGTATTCGTATCATAAGGCCCAGCAAATGATTTATGACAAAAGCCAAATTGATATCCATCCTTTTGCTCCAGATAAGAAAAAAAAAACAACATTTTAAAGCAATATAGCAAATTACCCCAATTTAACCTCACTGTTTGACCTCCCTGGGTTTCAGCCCCTTCATTTCTACAATATCAATATCCACCACCTAAGAATGCTTCAAGCCAAATACGGTTGATATACATCGTTTAATTTCAAAGAAGAATTGTTTAAAGCAATTTGGCCAAATTATCCCCTTTTGGCACCGCCACTCAGTGTTCAGCGCGTTGTGTTACACATGCTGTTTGGAGTCGG
>NW_018405046.1:0-150 GCF_002113885.1 Mizuhopecten yessoensis
TGGTTGTTTGCTTGTATGGCTGTGGTTGTTTGCTTGTATGGCTATGGTTGTTTGCTTATATTGCTATTGTTTTTTGCTTTTATGGCAATTGTTAGTTGCTTGTATGGCAAACCTTGTTTGCTTGTATTGCTATTGTTGTTTGCATGTATG
>NW_018405046.1:4609-4750 GCF_002113885.1 Mizuhopecten yessoensis
TAGTTGCTTGTAGGGCAAACCTTGTTTGCTTGTATTGCTATTGTTGTTTGCCTGTATTGCTATTGTTGTTTGCATGTATGGCTATTGTTGTATGTGTGTATGGCTATTATTGTTTGTGTGTATGGCTATGGTTGTTTGCTT
>NW_018405047.1:0-150 GCF_002113885.1 Mizuhopecten yessoensis
ATTTCGCACGTGTTTTGCTAGTAACACGTCTAAGGCTAGGAATTTATAATACAGTTTTGTGTGTTGGTGCAGTTCTATACACGTGAAAGACCGATGATATATTTAGGATTTATAGAAGTGTTTTCAGTAATATACCTTTTATTTTGGATA
>NW_018405047.1:1668-2153 GCF_002113885.1 Mizuhopecten yessoensis
TAATTCCTTAAGTGCCCACAGGAGAAAAAAGCGCGACTGGCACATTTCATTACCGTCGATAGGGTTGTTCAGTCGGATAGAGTGACAGTCACTAGGTTGGGCAATTATTGATCTATCGATGCTATATTCATACAGGGTAAATATGTCCAACGCATTGTAACCTTTTTGCTTGATACAGGGATAATTACAAATGTGTTAAAGCCTTAATCCAATAAATAAAACTGTGATCGTGCGAGACTTTAAATTAATTAACTGATCCCTGTGATATATTACATACAGTTTTGTATTTTCTCTCTGAAGACATTAGTACATGAATATAGAATAAATATGTTGCCTGCTATTTTATTTTGTTTATGTTTTACATTTGTTATGGATTATGTTCACAGTTAACAATGCAACATTATGCATCTAAGATATCTATTTTCACCCCCTCTCTTCATTACAATTCTCTCAGCTAGATCGACAATGTAAATTATGTCTAAATC
>NW_018405047.1:3928-4212 GCF_002113885.1 Mizuhopecten yessoensis
GAGACGAATGTGTGTACAATCTGTTGTACACAGTCCTATATGATGCTCTCTATTTCCTGCAATTTCGAAATCCAAGGGTTACGCGCTCAGTACAAAATCAAAGGCGGAAGTTTTGGATTTCGAAGACATATTTTCAAAAGAGTTGCGATATTGTTCAGTTAAACGTGCACATAGAACCCGTGAGCCATTTTATCTACTTCGTCTTGTATTCGTTTCTAATCACAGTCAGATAATGTCGTTATCGCTAACAATTCTAATATAAAGCCTAATTAATTTGTTGGGAT
>NW_018405047.1:7104-10021 GCF_002113885.1 Mizuhopecten yessoensis
AGGAAACATAATGTATTTATACTTGCACAATTGTCTGTTATAAGCCGAAATATCTTCCTATCCATAATTATACTTTACAGTTTATTGAGTGGCGCATTTCCACTATTTTTCATTCAATTATTCTGATGCCAATAGTGATCATATTACAAAAACATACATCCACAATATTAATATAAGATAATTTACTGCATATTTTTCTCTAAAATAATTTGGTAAGGTGAAGAAGCAGATTACACAGCAAAATGCGCCTTAAAAAAAAAAAAAATCTCAAAAACCAGGTAACGGAAAATTACGACAATATTCTGAGATAAAAATTCAGACGAATACAAATCTCATTGTGTTTGTTGAAAAATTCAGAAAGAAAATTTCTTGGTATTTGTAGTTGTGTTAAAATGACTTCAGACATTTTAAAAGTAGCATAAACGCATGAAATACGTCTATAAAACATAAAAATTATCCATCATGTGTCCCTGCCTACAATTTAATTACAAATAAAAGATATGCACTGAACTATAGGAATAAGAATCAAAATATTCTAATTATTGTGGTATAGATTCTAGCTGCGGAAATTTCAAGTTGGCTTCAGTGAATGTATTGTCAACTAAGCGATGACGCGTGTTAACAGTGACGTCACGGTCGCGTCACAGCCGTTTTATGTTTACTGTGTGGTCACTCTCCTGCCTATACTTATTATGTTTAGATAATGTTATATGCATATGTATGTACGTATAAGCCTAAGGGTTTTTGGTCAAAACCATCGATGTCAAAACATCGTCTGGAAAAAATAAATATGAACACGAAATGATAATGCAGCTACAGCAGGGTAATGGTACACGTACAACTTATATTGTTGTTAAATCTGTAATTATTTAACATAAGGTCGACACCATAAGCACAATTAGAGTGGATCGCAGTCTGTGCCTCGAGGCATATATCGATTGCACACGCTATACACACGGGTTTGTCTATCTATTCGACGAATTAACTTATGTTTTGAGTGATCGGGGATAAATCAGAGTTCGAGGAATACAGAGTATTTGAGCAATGACAGTTCGAGTAATCAGAGGTTCATATACAAAGAATATATAAGAACACGGTCTAGACCAAGCAAACTATTCGCGGTATAGGGGATATCCGAGTATTGCGAGTTCGAGTAAGTGTGGTACGCTCATGCATCAATTCAATGTCAATTTGTGTTTATAAGTATAACATATTAACGGTGTCTAACATATCTGTCAGATAAATAGTACCAATTATGTATTTACAGACGACGTCCTAGTGTAAGAAGACATCGAAGTAACCAGATAAAACTCATGTGGCCGGGCAGGTAACCCCATACCTGTTCACGTCCGATCGGGTAGAAGAACCCACGCCGCCTTAATTGATAAGAGGCAAGGGCGTTATCCACTGTTCAGAGTAGCAAATCTTTGTTCATTACGTACATGAACATTTATGATATCTCCAAGTTAATTGTCTAAATGACCCAAATGAGAAAATATTCTACAGGGGACTAAGGGGTTCCCGTGAACGGACACCTCTGGTTATTTACAACTCACACGATAAGAAAAAAAAATAAGAAAAATAATAGTGTAGGCAAGTATCACACATTAATCGAAAGCAAGATACAAATCAAATCATAAAATATACAAAGTGTAAGCGATCAATTCCAAGCTAAAGTAAGTTTACTTCAGAGACACTAAAATCGTGTGTGTGTGGGTTTCAATGTGGGGAAAAAAGAGGAAAATGGTGAAAATACAGTATTTTTTTAAGAAAATGTTCAGGGTGGGGTGGGGGGTTCCTGATGCCCCAAAACCCCACTGGATCCGCCACTGGAGGAACAGACAGATTGCTATGCAGGACGCCGCACCGATGTCAGTGAAATGCGAAGTCCGCCTAGCGTGCTCTTTAGATAACATGCGTTACAAATGTACTTAATGAACCCGCTTCCACCCACAGTACCCCGCGAGACAGACCCCATCTCAAACTATATCACATAACGTAAATGTATTACACCGTTGTAAAATCGGAGGGAGAACACAATACCTCAGATCAGAGTTAGATATGCACGATTTGACTAGTGATCGGGAAGTGGGGATTGACGTTACAAAGAGCCGGTCGAATGGGGGGATCCCTATCATTGTAGCGCTTACTTCAGACCCCGATAATGAATATTAAAATAGTTTGGAGCAGGCGGAGTGATCCGTAATAAAAAGAAACACGAGTGTTGTCCATTGGTCCTTGGGCTCAGTTGGGACAGAAAACTAGCAAGTGGATGATATAAACATAAAATGTTATATAATCCAGTAAGTCTGTGTTGTGTTGAGTAATATTTACGTCAGTTTTACTACCTATGTAAATGAAAGATAGAAATGGCCCTAATTCCGTAGTCGAGCATGTGTAAACTGAAAATACGAGTGAATCATTAATTTCCTTTGTATACTTTTCTTCTATTAAATAGAGTAGTAATATAATTCACTATAGTTGCCTGCAGATCACCATGTTTCATTATACTTATGAATGTATTATCCGTGTCCATATTAGAGAAACCTCATGCATCACATCATCTCATATTGGCCGAATGTACACCATATTGAAATATACCTTCCTATTTTTAATGTTATCTTACTCTAGAAGTGATATTTTTACACTTGGTATAATTTGATATAGTTAAGGAAGGATATACATATATGACGAAAGTATATCATAAAACCGATACTTTCATTACGGACATGATACAAACATTTTAATTATATGGTACGAACATAGAAATATTGGTACATGTTCGTACGTCATTGATATTTTCGCTTCGAGTGAAATACAGCGGAAATAAAACTGTGATGTCATACCGGATAGAACATCGGTTACCAAATCTTATAGATGGTTGCGTAATTTAATTCATACTATGCATATTTTTTTT
>NW_018405047.1:10087-11472 GCF_002113885.1 Mizuhopecten yessoensis
AAATTCTTAGTATATATATAGATATACACTTTTTATCAAAAAATCAAGATATAGGGCAGTAAATATTACTTTGATTTTATATCTGGATCGCTTACTACATTTAGCGAGTTCTTAATTTATAATAAGGTCTAACAGAAGTGCATATGTAAAATGGCTGAAGACTTTGGTCAGTTTAGATTAGTGGTCAACATATTTGGTAATTTATCTAAGGTGATGTAAATCCTCCAAAACTTCCAAGATTACTCTCTACGTACACTGTATCAGAATGTGTCCAACCATAGAAACATTGCCGGAACTAGTCTTCTCCCCACATTTATTGATATAACTTTATCACAAAGGGTGGGGGTAAGGTAGGGGGTGGGGGTGACAGAGTAATATATCTTCTACACAACTGGAATTACCAGTTAAGTAATACAAATATTCCATTTAGATGAGCTTGTTACAATTCAAATAAATTCAGGGTTGGAAAATCCATCTTTAAACATAATATATATTAACGAAAACGAATCCGTAAGCGACATTCATTTAGCATACCTCATATTTACAAATCTCATCGTTAATCATTTACGGTCAATATATGTAAAAGATTGTGTTTTGAACAGGTCACATTTCCGCATTGCAGCATCGGACTTTTTTTCCAAATTTGTGACGCCACGTTGTTGTTGAGCGTTGTTGTCGTTTTTTGATAATTTTATTGCCAATAATGTGCATAGTACACTAATGCGATTAACACATATAAGCATATATATATAATCTTTATTTGCATACTACACTAATGCGATTAACACATATAAACATATATNATATATATATAATCTTTATTTGCATACTACACTAATGCGATTAACACATATAAGCATATATATATATAATCTTTATTTGCATACTACACTAATGCGATTAACACATATAAACATATATATAATCTTTAATTGCATACTACACTAATGCGATTAACACATACAAACATATATATACATATTTTATTTAACGTCGTGTGCATTGTCAATAACAAACATCAACTCTGTAGAGCTTTTATTACGACGCCGCTAAGGGAAAACATGTTGTGTTTGTGATGGAGGATAACAAGCAGCCCTTTCAGATATCTCTCTTTTTTTCCCGCCACCGCTGGGGATCGAACCGAAACTCTTGGGAGAGCGAGCGGTCTGATGCTCACATTTGATTGCACACAGGAGTAATGACTGTACGCGTTAGCGATCACGTCTCCCGAGCCACTCATACATGCATCCAAGAGATCCATGCACTCATTTCATCAAAAGAATCTTTATAGAATTCTTTTGTTTTCGGAAATATACTCATAATTAACAAAAAGGTTTTTGGAAAACAGCAGGTTTTTCATTACCGGTATTTATAATGGTTTGTGA
>NW_018405047.1:12501-12871 GCF_002113885.1 Mizuhopecten yessoensis
AGTAAGAATTGTAAATTTATTATAAGCAATTACATATTAGCAGGGCTTTAAAACGTAATCATCGGTGATGCTGATTGGAGCTAAGAATTTGGAAATCGAAATTGTTTAAAGTACTGTTGAAACAGAGGGGCAGGAGCGTAAGACTCCTAGATTAATGAATTCAAAACCTAGAGTGGCACTGCCTAATTTCAAATTAAATAATATGTAATGTGTTTATATTATGAACGTGTCACTACCTTAAAGAGATGTAAGTGGCTACCAAGGTCCCAGAAAACACCGGGGACTAAATATACCCCAGCAGAGTCCACCATATTGAAACGTATAAAAAAAGTTTATATCCCCGTAAAAAGAAAAACATGTTTGTACGCTT
>NW_018405047.1:13804-14442 GCF_002113885.1 Mizuhopecten yessoensis
ATAAGGCATTTAAAGTAGCTGCTGTCATTCTAGTTTGCAATCACAATAAGATCAAAATGACTTTATAAATTACCGACCAGGTTTCTTCTCAACAATACCGTGTACTTTTGTCAGAGACGCGTTGATAAATATATTGTTCTGTTATCTTTACAAGGAACAAGACATACCGTAAAAATAAGCTGCCATTTAACATCAGGTTACTGGTAGGTTATACCTGATAGAGGGTGTTATGTACAGGCGGTGGAATTAAACTATGGGGAGGGTATACATGTATAACGAAATTAAACTCTGTGTAGGGGAAGGTTACTAATATACGAGAGAACAAACCAGTGACGTAGCATATGAACAAATATTGAGTACGAAGTTTATAGTTAAATAGTACTATAATGGAGAAGGTACAATTGACAGTTTTAAATCACACCGCAATAGATGTGAATGTATATTCATCGTTTTATTAACATTTTGTGTTAAGAGAAAATATTAAAACAACCTTAAAGTAGAAATTAGGTTTACGGTATCTTGTGGCGTTTTCTCGCGAGAGTTAAGGGCATTGATCTATGTCTTTGCTAGGAAGAAATAATTAAATCAGAATATTTTTATTCACATATGTATCAGGAAATTAGTCTCTGGGAATATGG
>NW_018405047.1:15264-15544 GCF_002113885.1 Mizuhopecten yessoensis
TGAATTACCAGTTAAGTAATACAAATATTCCATTTAGATGAGCTTGTTACAATTCAAATAAATTCAGGGTTGGAAAATTAATCTTTAAACATAATATATATTAACGAAAACGAATCCGTAAGCGACATTCGTTTAGCATACCTCATATTTACAAATCTCATCGTTAATCATTTACGGTCAATATATGTAAAAGGTTGCATTTTGAACAGGTCGCATTTCCGCATTGCAGCATCGAACTGTTTTCCAAATTTGTGACGCCACGTTGTTGTTGAGCGTTGTT
>NW_018405047.1:17728-70885 GCF_002113885.1 Mizuhopecten yessoensis
CCGACATTATATTAACTATTTAATTGTTTTTATTGACGTCTTCAAGTTCAAAATACAATAGCCTATTCTCACTGATTCTTGTTTGCCGAGGCACGTATATCTTCATCAAACTAGGTCGTTAATAAGCAACTGTTTGAAGCGACTTGGAGAACCACAGCTCCTTTAAAATTGGTGGAATGTTAACAGAACTCGGCGGACGCTAGCGCAATTTACTAACGTGTCAAGACGAAAATTGATGAAAAAGGTCGGCAACCAGCACATCTCTTGATTCGATTATATATATTTGAATCCGAACGCACCCCTTGTTACGTTACTAATTATGCACTGAAAACTGTGTCCATCGTGACTATAGACTTGGTCAATCATTTCTGCGAAGTGAAAGAAACATACCTTATGTAACTTTTATGAAAAAAAAGAGATGAAATAAAAAGGGAAAAACTGAAACAGGGACCAAACGGATTTCAAAAACCCTTATAATGTTGATCTAGCCAACTTATCTGAACAACAGTATACAATGGCTCAGTCGCAATACAGATAAAATAAAAGTAAAAGAATAAAAGGTGGGAGTTAAGGTGTGTATACAAATCTACTACGGAAAATAGGCTTACATCACTATTAAATGTTTTGTTTGCTATAGTTTCACCGAAAGCTACAGTATAGAAGACAGAAGTTTAGTTACTTTAAAAAATGATACCAGATCATGCGTATAAGGGATTAGACACATTGTCTGTGTCATGTGTCCACTGGCCGTAGTTAACGTCATATCTCCGAGGAATTGAAAGTTCAAATACATCGCTTAAAGCTGTGTGGAGTCAAAACATTTATTTGTTTTCTTCAGATGGTACTGTCCAGTACTGGTATGAGTATAAGAACGAAAATAAAGAAGATGATTTACATATGTTTTAGACTAGTGTTTGTCAATACATCAATCAAAAGAATCAAAAGTCTCACTTCAGAACTGATGCCTAAACTTTAACAGTGATATATTGTATGTAAATATACAATTAGGATAATGATTACATTACGCAGTACATATTGAAGAGATTCTGTCTTTTCTCCTGTTTTAAAAGACAAAGAATATTCAATGACACGAAAGTACATAGGAATTATCATAAGTGTTGAAGAACAGTCGAATATTCAATAATGAATACATACATCAAGAAGTGTAACCTTGGTCTTAATTTGGTGTTCGTCTTGAAACTACATGTATTTATACTTGCACAATTGTCAATAATAAGCCGAAATATCTTCCTACCATTATTATACTTAACTGTTTATTGAGTGGCGCATTTCCACTATTTTTCATTCAATTGTTCTGATGCCATAGTGGTCATATTACAAAAACATACATCCACAATATTAATATAAGATAATTTACTGCATATTTTTTCTCTAAAATAATTTGGTAAGGCGAAGAAGCAGATTACACAGCAAAATGCGCCTTAAAAAAAATATATATATCAAAATTCAGGTAATGGAAAACTGTGACAATATTCTGAGATGAAAATTCAGACGAATACAAATATCTTTGTGTTTGTTGAAAAATTCAGAAAGATAATTTCTTGGTATTTGTAGTTGTGGAAAAATGACTTCAGAAGAACTTTTTTAAGTAGCATAAATGCATGAAATACGTCTATAAGACATAAACAATATCCATCATGTGTCCCTGCCTACAATGTAGTTACAAAAAAAAGATATGCACTGAACTGTAGGAATAAGAATACACTAGATGAAAATATTCTAAATAATGTGGTATAGATTCCAGCTGCGGAAAATTCAAGTTGGCTTCAGTGAATGTATTGTCAACTAAGCGATGACGCGTGTTAACAGTGACGTCACGGTCGCGTCACAGCCGTTTTATGTTTACTGTGTGGTCACTCTCCTGCCTATACTTAATATGTTTAGGGAATGTTACATGTATATGCATGTGCATATAAGCCTAAGGGCTTGGTCAAAACCATCGATGTCAAAACATCGCCTGGAAAAATAAATATGAACACGAAATGATAATGCAGCTACAGCAGGGTAATGGTACACGTGCAAATTATATTGTTGTTAAATCTTAATTTATTTGACATAAGGCCGACACCATAAACACAATTAGAGTGGATCGCAGTCTGTGCCTGGAGGCATATATCGATGACATACGGCTATACACACGGGCTGTCTATCTATTCGACGAATAAACTTATGTTTTGAGTGATCGGGGATAAATCAGAGTTCGAGGAATACAGAGTATTTGAGCAATGACAGTTCGAGTAATCAGAGGTCAATATACAAAGAATATATAAGAACACGGTGGAGACCAAGCGAACTATTCGCGGTATAGGGGATATCCGATTATTACGAGTTCGAGTAAGTGTGGTACGCTCATGCATCAGTATAAAATATTAACGGTGTCTAACATATCTGTCAGATAAATAGTGCCAATTATGTATTTACAGACGACGTCCTAATGTAAGAAGACATCGAAGTAACCAGATAAAACCCATGTGGCCGGGCAGGTAACCCCATATCTGTTCACGTCCGATCGGGTAAAAGAACCCACGCCGCCTTAATTGGTGAGAGGCGAGTGCGTTATCCACTGTTCAGAGTAGTAACCTTTTGTTCTAATTACGTACATGAACATTTATGATATCTCCAAGTTAAATGTCTAAATGACCCAAATGAGAAAATATTCTACAGTGGAGTAAGGGGTTTCCGTGACCGGGGACCTCTCGTTATTTACAACGCACATGATAAGAAAAAATACTAAGATAAATAATAGTGTATGTAAGTATCACACATTAATCAAAAGCAAGATACAAATAAAATCATAAAATATACAAAGTGTAAGCGATCAATTCCAAGCTAAAGGGGGGGGGGGGGGGGGGGGGGGGCGGGGCTCAAAACCCCGCTGGATCCGCCACTGGAGGTACAGACATATTGCTATGTAGAACCCCGCACCGATGTCAGTGAAATGCGGAGTCCGCCTAGCGTGTTTTTTAAATAAAATGCGTTACTTAATGAACTCGCTTCCATCCACAACACCCCTCTCGACAGACTCCATCTCAAACTATATTGATCACATAACGTAAATGTATTGCACCGAGGGTGTGGACTTTGATAGAGTAATACATCTTCTACACAACTGGAATTACCAGTTAAGTAATAAAAACATTCCATTTACATGTGCTTGTTACGATTCATATAAATTCAGGTTTGGAAAATTAATCTTTAAACATAATATATGTTAACGAAAACGAATCCGTCAGCGACATTCATTTAGCATACCTCATATTTACAAATCTCATCTTTAATCATTTACGGTCAATATATGTAAAAGGTTGTATTTTGAACAGGTCGCATTTCCGCATTGCAGCATCGGACTTTTTTCCAAATTTGTGACGCCACGTTGTTGTTGAGCGTTGTTGTCGTTTTTTGATAATTGTATTGCCAATAATGTGCATACTACACTAATGCGATTAACACATATAAACATATATATCTTTTTTTTAATTGCATACTACACTAATGCGATTAACACATATAAACATATATATCTTTTTTTTAATTGCATACTACACTAATGCGATTAACACATATAAACATATATATATAATCTTTATTTGTATACTACACTAATGCGATTAACACACATAAACATATATATATATATATATATATATATACTTTATTTAACGTCGTGTACATTGTCAATAACAAACATCAACTCTGTAGAGTTTTTATTACGACGCCGCTAAGGGAAAACATGTTGTGTTTGTGATGGAGGATAACAAGTAGCCCTATCAGATATCTCTCTTTTTTTCCCCGCCACCGCTGGGGATCGAACCGAAACTGTTGGGAGAGCGAGCGGTCTGATGCTCTCATTTGATTGCACACAGGAGTAATGACTGTACGCGTTAGCGATCACGTCTACCGAGCCACTCATACATGCATCCAAGAGATCCATGCACTCATTTCATCAAAAGAATCTTTATAGAATTCTTTTGTTTTCGGAAATATACTCATAATTAACAAAAAAGTATTTTGAAAACAGCAGGTTTTTCATTACCGGTATTTATAATGGTTTGTAAACAAAACACGTAAAAGAGAGACACCAATACACAACCATGTATGCGTCTGTATTAGTTAATTTTATCACGAGTATCAAACAAAAGCAAACCATATACAGTAATTTAATTTTACTTTTTTTTCTGCTACAATACCGAAACTATTCTTTTAACATTTGTTCCTCGTGACTTTACATACAATTTTTTATATTTAAGTGTGTGTAACATTTCCTCGGTAACCGAATATGTGATCGATGTTATAGAATATTTTATCTTTGTAGAAATAGAAAAAAACAGTGAAAGTTATGATAATATTGAATAGTTAGTTATCAACCCTAATTTTGAACTAAAATTTAAAAAAGTGAAATTAAAAGTGAATATTTAGAATGAACACAAAATAAACAGTAATAACATTATCTCTGAAAGCCAAACCAATTGTAACATATGTAAACCTACCTCATCAGATAGTGATGAACCTCCCGTCGCCATTGTTAACCTTAGGGTCGCTGCGGTTAAATGTCCTGCAAGATAAAAGATTCAACTTATTTAAGTATGAATATCTTGCTGACTATTAGGCAACACACATTGTCTTTGCCGTACTAATAAAATAAAATAAGATAGAATATTACACAGAAAAAGTTGGAGTTTATATAGCGAATGTATGCTGTGTGGGTTTTGTTTCTCAATAACCCCAAATACCACGGAAGATATGGCAGTCATGATGCCTAACGTAGGTAGGTTTGTATAGCATCTGCTTAATTGACTAGGTTTCTTAAAAAAAACAAGGGGTCAATTACACATAAAAACAACGGTACATTTCAAATGACAATAACGGATTAAGGATCAAATTAAGAAAAAATGTATACTGCAAGGTGTGACTGTATGAGAACAGGCAAAACAAAAATAAAAAGGCCAATAATGAACACTATCCTGGTTATAAAAGTGGAAAACCTTGATGCGGAATCTGTGCATATCTGAAGCTATTGAAACATTACAAAAGGACATTTGATTTATTGTTTGAAATGCCCAACTTTGCAATTGTTGCGACATGAATTAATTGGGAAACGCACAATTGAAATAATTTAAGACCTCAAACAATAGAAACAAAAATACAGATTTTTTATTTATCTCTCCTTGTATTTTCGATATATAAACGTCATAACGTTTGTAGATAAGACAATAACAGTACAATCAAATTTACCTGGAGATTGACACAAATCTTGAATATTACCTGCGATCTGTATTCTGTCGCTCGATTAGTATTTTGTCTGTTTTACAGTGAATATGTATACTCAGAAATTGTATGCGTTAATAAAGTAAGAATTGCAAATATATTATAAGCAATTACATATTAGCAGGACTTTAAAACGTAATCATCGGTGATGCTGATTGGAGCTAAGAATTTGGATATCAAAATTGTTTAAAATACTGTTGAAACAGAGGGGCAGGAGCGTAAGACTCCTAGATTTATGAATTCATAACTTAGAGGAGTACCGCTTAATTTCAAATTAAATAATATGTAATGTGTTTATATTATAAACGTGTCACTACCCAAACGAGATGTGAGTGGCCACCAAGGTCCCAGAAAACCTCGGGGACTAAGTATACACCAGCATAGTCCACCATATTGAAAGATATATTAAACGTTTATATCCCCGTAAAAAGAAAAACATGTTTTGTACGCTTAAGTTATAAGGATTAGAGTTATAAATATCAAATAAATAGTTTTACTGTTCACTTCTACGATGATTAATCTAGAGACAAATTTACACGAATTTGCACGGTTATCTCTAGTTCGCGATGTCTTAATGAAATACGTGTCTTCTTTAAAACGTCAGCATTAGCAATGGCTCTAAATACATAAGCAGACAATCTCTTGAATTATATTTCCAAATAGGAGGTTTATACAATAACACAAGCTACGTTTCAGTGGATCCTGTGATACAAACATCTGCATCCAACAATGCTACAATTTTGAAATACCATTTAACTCTGGCAATCGTATACAATTTAACTCTGGCAAGCGTATACAATGGACGTAACATTAACAAAGACGGTGTTATGTACGTGAGTGTATACACATCTTTCAGCATGATACCACACAAAAGGTATCCTGTTTACGAAGCGGACATATCGTTAGTGAGTAAGACTCGTTAGACATTTACTATTTTTTATATACTCGTCCGTGAATTGGGTCGGTCTGCATGTGTGAAATTCTGCTAGCTGTACATAGGCCATATCCGGATCTACCTATTTCTGCACGTACCAGCCCTTAACCCCTTGTTGATAACGATGTCTCAAAAAAAAAAAAACACAACATAATCTTCCTAATGAGGCGTTATACGTATGTACACTTATATTAATATTTTCATCAATCGCCGAGATACAACAGTCGAACTGTTTATAAGGCATTTAAAGTAGCTGCTGTCATTCTAATTTATTTGCAATCACTATGAGATCAAAGTGACTTGAGGTTTCTTCTCAACAATACCGTGTACTTTTGTCAGAGACGTATTGATAAATGTATTGTTCTGTTATCATTACAAGGAACAAGCCATACCGTAAAAATAAGCTGTCATTTAATACCAGGTTACCGGAAGGTTATACCTGGTAGAGGGTGGTATGTACAGGCAGTGGAATTAAACTATGGGGAGGGTATACATGTATAGGGCTTAATATAAGTTTGATAACTTGTGCCCAATCCATTTGCTTGGCAATACAATATGTTTAAACTAAACATGTATAACGAAATTAAACTCTGGGTAGGGGAAGGTTACTAATATACGTGAGAACAAACCAGTGACGTAGCATATGAACAAATATCGAGTACGATGAGGTCACCGGAAGTTTATAGTTAAATAGTTCTCTAATGGAGAAGGTACAATTGACAGTTTTAACTTACACCGCAATAGATGTGAATGTATAGTCATCGTTTTATTAACATTTTGTATTAAGAGAAAATATTAAAACAAACTTAAAGTAGAAATTAGGTTTTTGGTATCTTGTGGCTTTTTCTCGCGAGAGTGAAGGGCATTGATCTATGTCTTTGCTAGGAGGAAATAATTAGATCAGAATACTATTATTCACATAAGTATCAGGAAATTAGTCTCTGGGAATATGGAACCCATGTGACAGAGGGAACGTAATACGAAAGAAGATGTAGGTATTGCTAACGCATTATAAACAGGTGACATAATTGTACATTTAAATAATCATGATCGAATACATCTACCGCCATTGACTTGTGATTATTAAAACTGAATGGTTTCAATGGTACGGACAGGATATGGCCGTTTTGTTATTGCTAATAATGGTCTGACTTAATAGATAAGTGATCAGTCCCTCAAGAAATGGCTTCAAAATCAAAAAGGATAGATTGCAAAAAAAACCCCAAAAAACAACATATATCGTATTACTTGTAAAAGCGTATACCTGAAGATTAGACAGTGACCGTGTAGACATATTTCTTCACACTCAGGGCCGTAATGTCTCTATTCAAAGGTAGCTGTATTATATTTGTTGACTAGGTAATACTTTAGTCAATTGTGCCATTTATTTACAGATAGTTAAAGTCTGCACACTGACCTATGCATTCACTACAATCATAACACCGCATTGTTTTTCACCAAAAATAGCTGTAGATATCTCCTCCAACATGTCACTTCAAAACAATGGTGTAAACACTGCCACTATGGCTATACGACAAACATTTAAATGCTCTAGTGAATGGCGCATTCATAGGATATTATGTTTAAATCGACTTTTAAAGCCCGTTTTCAATCGTTCTTAAATTAAAAACGCCCTTCTATTCCATGCGATACAAAACCAATATAAAAACGTAATACAATACGGAATCGTGAAAGCTTAATCATCTCTTACACACATATACAACACGTATTATTAACAAGAGAGGGTCTTTCTTAATTATGATTCACTACAATCATAATACGGCATTGTTACATTTGTATTCTCAAACGTAACCGTAGGAATCTCCTCCAATATGTCATAAAACATAACGGTGTACAAATTTTCGCTAAGGCAATAAGACGGACATTTTAATGCACTAGTATAAACAAGCAATGATGCATTCACATGACAAAACATTTAAATTGACTTTTAAAACCAGTTTAGGGATAATACAGAAATGAACATATAATCGTAGGTACGGCGAGAAGGAAAGTTATACGAGGGAGTGATCTATAGAAATTTAGGCTTTAAGCTACAGAAAACTTCGTTTTTTACATGTTGTATATGGAAATTAAAATTGTCTAGTATGGCTTTTATCAAATGACGTGGACAGATATTGAACAAAGGCGTGGATTGAGAGGGCTATTACGACCACCATCCACCATAATTCCTTTTATCCCATTCAATTGTCGAACTAGCCTCTTCGAGGTAAAATTATTATTTCAGCGGAAATGTATATAATGTTTTACGTACATGTTCAGAGCCAAGTTTTACCTATTTTGCCATTTTTGCACATCTCTGTTTTGACTAAAATATGTTTTATTAACAATATACTAAATCCTAATTAAAAACTAGATCGATCTTGCTCCTAGGCGAGTTAAACGTTCGATATACTGTACATATGTATACATACATTTTTGTTTTGTTTGCTGCGTTGTTTTTATCGCGAATTTTTCGGTAGGATTTCACTGCCAACTCAACTATTTAAATTTCCAAGATTCCTATCGAAAGTATTGACAAATATAAATACTAAGTAAACAATACAATTTGCCTATAGACATATATTATAACGATACATTATGTTATATTTTATTTTACAGTATTACCTCTTCTGGTAATGTTCAATAGTTAAGTATTACATGCGTACAGTATTGTATTGAATCCTACCGATACTTTTTATGCATATACAACTAATCTGTGTTCGTCATAATATTTCATTTTGATATCATAGTAGCATTTTCTTCATCATGGAGTTATGGATTAACTATTGTGAATTATTTGCAGTTTTAACTGGCCATTGCTTGAACATTAAATAACACTCAATGAACATGGAGAAGCGAGTTGTTGTTTCTCTATCCACCTATTTTAAGCTACATAGAGAATATTGAACTCTAACATTTATATATATGTAATCAGTATTTACTTTCTGCTCGATAAGTAATGTACATTGACTTCGTTAATATTGAGAATCGGCTATTGCACTACACATATTATTTTCCAGTCCCTTTTTACCTTTTATCTTGTTTACATAAACTACAGTCGAACCTCGTTATATCGAAGGCGATGGGATCGTTTGGGAACTTCGAGTTATCCGAGTATTCGACTTAAGCGTGTTCCTATGTTTGGCATAAGGCTTGGTAAAGTGTTTGGTGCAATATGATACTATGTATGTCATTGATTTCTTTGACAGTTAACGTATTTAAACAGTCGATAAATGACAAAAAGATAACTATATAAAATAAAAAATGACAATTTATTCATAATCATATTCCTTAATTTATTAATGTTACAATAACCACACATGCTGTTTCCGACTTCGTGCTATGCTGATAGAAATGTCAATGCGGAAATGAAAGTGCGCAGGTCTTTACACACTGTATTAGGGCGTACACGTTATATTGCCCAGTTGATTTCGACATTCCAAAATGTGTATGAGTTAATCGGGAAACATATCCACATGTATAGACCCCAATGACACTTGACATCTCCCCAACACAAAGTACTCAACAATAATTATCGCATTGTTCCTATAATCTTTCAATTAATTATCAGTGCCATACAAGCTCTTGTAAAAACATAAACCGGCGAACCAGTCCTAGGTTGTAATTTTTACTGTGGAGCTTACTTACGCATAACCGCTCACTGTGTGACCCATTTTCCGGTCAGATTGTGTCGGCAGCTTTGGTGTATCTAAGTAATTATGACCGAGCGTAAGCTGCTCAATGAGAACGATGTGAACCGTAGCACTGCGTCTAATATGTATCAAATAATTAAAGAATATATGGTAGACTTGTGAATCTTAGGAAACTTCGAGGTAGGCGATATTTTTTCTATAGGATTTACGTTGTTGGGACCGATGCTTCACTTAGGGATGTCCGACTTTTTCGAGTTTTCAGAGTTCTAGTTATCAGAGTTTTTATTATTAAGATTAAGAAGAGTTTTGGCCGGGACCGATGAAATAATTAGAGTTAAACGGGGTCTTCGAGTTATATGAGTTCGAGATAACGAGGTTCGACTGTATTTGTAAATCTGTATTCCCAATGGCATTCATTAACATTCTATGTTATTATTAATTCAGATCCGTGACTGCCCCTTTCAATCAAATTTTGTTGGACTGGGGGATTGTGATTGCGTTACGGATAGCATTACTGATAAGAAACATCGTGATCCGAGTCTTCCCTTTACAAATAGAATATGTATAGAACTAAACAATAGATAAAATCAGGTGTATTGTCACAGTCGACATTCATGAAATCTGACGCGTGGCCAAAATTTACGGCGTATACAGGACGGATAATATTGTGGAACGTGGCGTGTCTGTGCATAATTTATACCTTCTTGGAAACTGATATGTTTGTTTATTTGTAATACATATATGTAAGGTACCTACCTCAGAATTCGGGGATTGTGGTTGCATTACAGATAGCATTACTAGAAAGGAAAGCACGGTGATATTTTTTTTGCTTTCTCAATTCTAGGGATTGATTGTGGAACGCTGTTTGTCTTTTAAAAGGTGTATATTTTTTGGGAATGTCATTTAAGGACTCGTTAGAATCCTTGATTTTTTACGATGTATGAAGGAAGAATAAACCGTGTTTAAATGAGATTATAATATGGTTATATCAATAGGCAATCAACTATTTTACGGTTTTTTTTCATTTTTGAACTTGAAACGAATGGAATTTTACGTTTAACTATCAAATACCCGAAAAATTGACCAGTAGTACTGCTATTATTTCACAAATATAAGAAACATTTTAGAAAGAATGTACACATTCCTATGCGTTTGTGAAGGGTTGACTTTTGATAATTGGATTACTTGTTGATATATCCAGGAAGTGTTAAAGCTAGAAAGTTATGATCACATTATAAAGTAAACCCTCACAGTACACGTTATCCTCTCAATCAAAGCGGCTCCTTTAGAAGCTTGGTAGACGTCTGAGTAGTTTGATCATCCGTGTGTAACATGTATGTGGATCGCCTCTATTAGGAAAATAAGAATGTGTGAGATACGAACAACCGGCTCAGAGCTGAGAACGAGTAACCACCTCGCTGCGATCACTCCGCCACGGCAGACAATGTTTAAATTTCTAATGCACTTTAACACCGTACTTGCTGATCTCGAGAGACCATCCTTGCAAACAGGTTTAAAAAATCATTTCTTTGCCACACATTCGATTTAGTGAAGTAACCAAACAACTTTCAAAAAGTCACCTGGAGTCATTTCATTTGAATACTGTTGAAATGGTTCAAATTCAAAGCTAGTAGGTGAACAATTTGACATTTGAGCATTGTGGGTACGCACTGGTCCTGTTAGAGTACTGATAAGATATTGAAATGAAACATTTACTCGATTGGACTGTTGTTGGTGTGTCGGCAAGCGTGTCCTCTGTTGCAAATTCTTCGAAAAGTAAATGCTGTAACCACTCGCATCCAATGTATGTAATGTTACGTAAACCTTCATTGAATTTAGTATCCAAACACAAACTATCACTGTGTCCCCTAGAGCAAGGTTTCGAAAAATCTACATGATGTGAAACGTTGTGACTTAAATTTACTGCTTATCTTAATAATTATTGGTAATTAGTTTACGAGTGAACAATGAATGGGACGAAGTCAACACACATTATATTTGTAACCTTCAAATACCTATAATAATGTTTTTTGTATCGGTTCTTTAATCAAGTAGTCAAAATATCATCTATGATATACAAAACGGCAACTGTCATCCTTTTGTTTAAGAGTAAAGTGTTAAATAACGTTTCGAATTAACATTCAGTGTTCGTCGTACCATTGGGTATCTAAAACTAGGGTACAATATATTGTCCTTCATCAGTGAAGAGCCATTTGGTTTTATGCCATAGAGAACAGCTGCCACTTCGTGTACTATTCTAGAATATTTAACGCTTAGTGCGATTTCATAATACTATAGCCAGTGTACGTAGAGGAGAAGATACATATTAAGAGGGAGTTAACGATATCTAACTTTGGGGGTTTGTAAGAATAATATTTATTTCTAAGGAACGAAGACATACATCCGAACATGATGGAATGTTTAATATGAATAGGTGGCTTCAAATAGAAGCAAGCAGTAAACAGTAGTTCAATTTTACTATTTTTCTTCTAAAATACCGTACTGTTCTATTAATATTTGTTCCTTGTGACTTTATATACAATTTATATATGTTAAAGCTTGTGTAGCATTTCCCCCGTAACCGTATATGTGTTCTATGTTATAGAACTCTTAATCATTGAAGTTATAGGACAAACATGGAGATTCGTGACAATATTGAATAGTTTGTGAAGTTTATTACATACAATTACATACTAACAGGGCTTTTAAACGTAATAACTGATTATATGCCTTTGGATACCAGAAATGGGGTGTTTTAACTAGACTTTGTTGATCGCACCTTTGGTTTCTCAATACATGATATTATCATTGAAGCTTTGTATGTATTTGGAAAGATGAACGTAACACACACACAGCTGACTGCTAAGAATTGGATAGATAGATAATGCCAAACTTATACTGCACACTACATTATACTACTGGAGGACTCATCAGTGATGCTGATTGGAGCCAAGAATTTGGAAATCAAAATTGTTTAAAGTTCTGTTGGAACAGAGGGACAGTTGCATAATACTCCTACATTTATGAATTCCAAAATTTAGAGGAGAACTGCTTAATTTCAAATCAAATATGTGTAATTTGTGTATATAATGAACGTGTCACTACCGAAACGGTATATGAGTGGCCACCAAGGTCCCAGAAAACCTCGGAGACTAAAAATACACTACACAAGCAGAGTTAACCACATTGCATATTCCCATATGTATAAAGAACAAAACATATTTATGCTTAGCATATACGGATTAGGGTTATAAATATTACATACAATTTTTGACTGTTCACTTTTACGATGATTTGACTCGAGACGAATATACACGAATTTGCACGGTTATATCTAGTTTGCGATGCCTTTATGTAATGTGTGTCTTCTTTAAAACGTCAGCATTAATAATGGTTCAACTACATACGCAGACAATCTGTTGAATTAGCTGTCCAACGAAAAGGTTTACACATATAAACAAGTTACATTTCAGTGGGTCTTGTGATACGAATATCGTTATGTGACAATGGGACAACCTTGATATCTCATTCAACTCTGACAATCGGTGTTCTGTACGTAAGTGTATACACATATTTAAGCATGATACCAAACAAAAGCTGTCTTGTTTACGACACGGACCTATCATCAGTGAGTTAGACTCGTTAGACATTTACTAAAATAGTATATACTCGTCCGTAAAATGGGTTGATCTGCATGTGTTAAATTCTGCTAGCTGTACATAGACATAGTCCGGAGACCAACCTATATCTGCATGTATCAGCCCCCATCCCCGTGTTGAAATGGATGCCCCAAAAAAGAAACACAAATTGTTGCTAAAGAGGCGTTACATGTATGTACACCTACACTAATAATTTCATCAATCGCCCATATACAATATCCATATATACACACACGACAGCAGAGGACACGTACACACACACGACAACAGAGGACACGTACACACACACGACAACAGAGGACACGTAAACACACACGACAACAGAGGACACGTAAACACACACGACAACAGAGGACACGTAAACACACACGACAACAGAGGACACGTAAACACACACGACAACAGAGGACACGTAAACACACACGACAACATGTCATTTTAATTTGCAACGACAATGAAATCAAAGCGACTTTATGAATTACTAACCGGGTTTCTTCTCAGCAATACCGTGTACGTGTGTACCATAAAAGGGTAAATATGCAGGTATCTCTTATAACATGTTATCATAAATAACGGCATAAATACTGTCACTATGGCAATCTGAGGGACATTCCAATTTGCTGTCTTATAAAATATACAATGGTGCAATCATATGACATACGTGGATTCGTTTATGAAAACCGCTTATCACTACGTTCTTTAACAGTAATAGGTGTTTCTATCCATCGAAGTCTGCAAATCAGTACTAGCATATAACACAATATCAAAATCGCCATACATTGAACACCGCCCGATACATTTGTTTCTTCGTGTGTACGAATACGAAAACAAAGTTGTCTTCTCTATAGACGAGTCTACACCGATACTCAAGGTTGTTTGACTGCAGACTGCTAACCTGTTGACTATTACACGAATTTAATAGAAAATGTTAAGAAAAAGGTAGTATAAGTATGCGTTATAGTTAAGATATTTGCAAATTTTACAGTTTCCTAATATTTTAGAAATTCATATTGCTCAAATAATTTTCAATCTTGATACTTGACAAAGTGTTGAAATTACCAATCTTTTTTCTTCTTGCAATATCGTGCATTGCTATCAGAGACTACTATACCAAAATGTGGTTGTCTTTTTTGTATTAGGAACAATACGGTACATATATGTTGTCACTTGTTGAATAGAATAGATGAACATATATTTCTGTATCCCCGTAGTGGCATCGTAATCGCATTGGGTAGCCCATTAGCCATTTCCTAATATCTGTTTTTTTAGAAAGAACCCCCCCCCCCCCCCCCCACAAAAAACCAAAAAAACACTGACTTTTTATTATATGAGTTCATTTGTAACGTCACGTTGCTCTTTGGTAAATTAATACGTTTTATTTGTCGATTATCATATACCTGTTTAAGGTTCGTGGATATAATTATATCACTTTTAAGATAGAAACATGTGTTGCGAATTAATTATTGATCTTTCTTTTTTTCATGTTTGCTTGTTGCTACAGTGCCAACCAGTGACATAAAGAAAAGAGAGGATCATTTAAAAGAAATATTTCAAATCTGTAACAGTTTCCTAACCAGTAACCACCGAATTTCCATACAGAAATTATATTACTGATATAGGAGAGGGTTTTAAGCTTATAAAAAGTTGCCAGCTATCCATTCATTGATTAGATATATATACAGTACCTTCGTATCTCCTTATAGTGATGTTTTGTTTTCAAACTTGATGCATGATTGTAACAAGGTAACAATTGATTTTTTAGAAATAACAAATCACTGACTTTTTATTATATGAGTTCAATTGTAACGTCACTTTGCGCTATGGTAAATTAATACGTTTTATTTGTCGATCATCATGTACCTGTTTAAGCTTCGGGGACATCATTATATCACACTTTCAGACTGAACAAGGTACCAATTAATATCAGAACAATTACATATGTAACCGTCCATTACTCAAGATTATTGATAGTTTGTGTTTAATGCAGGCATATATTAACTTTAATTAGCCTGATTTCGAAATGTCTTATTTTTTTAGTACCGGCACGTTCCAATATCAAGTGACCTTTTTAGCAAAATAGCATAAAGGGTCTTAATTGTACCAAATAACTTACATATATTCAAAACGGGTGACCTTAGAGACGAATTTCTTTTCCATGCTATATTCACAATGATACGGAAGCCAGTTAGGGTCACCTGGAAGAAAAATGATTATGTCGTAATAACGACTTAGTATCTCGTAATAACGATTTAGCTATGTCGTAATAACGATTTAGTATCACTTAATAACGACTTAGCTATGTCGCAATGACTCGTAATAACGACATAGTTCCATATATTTTCGGCAAGCTATTTCATTAGCTTTCTTTCAGAATCGGCAGTAACTGGACGACCTGACATCATTTACAAGCCAAGATTTAAAGGTAGGTTTGCTTATTGAAGCAACTCGAATGTTATTATGGTAACATTACTAATACCGATTTTATTTTGAGACATAAACTCATTGTATTAATTATAAGAATACTGATACACATTTGAAATCTTACCATAGGAATGAAACTCCAGAAAAGGAAGGGCTGTAGGCTGAAACCTGTATGTCTTTTTGCATCCGGACAACTCTTAAACTTACTGACAGATTATATCGAAACTTATCATAAGGAGTAAAAGTTATAAGTAATTGATGGACGCGGATAAAATCACACAGAAGGTTTGCATTTGGGTATTATTTTGGCATGGGGCGTCGTCCGTCCCATGTCCGTCAACTATTTCCTAAAAATCACTACTAGTCACGACCAACTGAGCGGACTTTATCAAACTTGGTCAGAAACATCTGAAACATGGGCGAATAGGATCTTGGTTTGTATAAACAGTTTAACTGTATGGCCTCCCTGGGCTATGAGGAGAGGGGGACCCATAGGGAAAATGTAGCATATTCTTTAAAATCCTTCAACTGTAAGAATCCAGGATTTTCACTATACGCGGGTAGCTTAATTATAAATGTTCTTTCAGGTAAAGCGTCATTGATGTCTTCTTTAAACAAACAGTTATTGTCAAGAAGGAGACCCATGGATAAACTATAATACAAACTCTCCTAATGTGCTTTTGCTGAATTAGCTGCAGGTATGTCATTACAAATAACGGTTTAAACACTGTCACTATGGGAATCTGAGGGACATTCTAGTTCGCCGTCTTACAAAACATACACAGGTGATTCGTTTTGTGAAAACAGCTCTCAAAATGAAAAGGTCTTTTATACATTGAAGTCTGCAAACCAATACAGGCATGTAACATTATATCAAAATTGTGATTCATTGAGATCACCGATCGACAAACTTTGTTTCTGCATATGTACGAACATGAAAAGGGGGGTCTTCTCTATAGACAAGTGCACACCGATATCATTGTGCGCCCCATTGTGCGCTTCTCTTTGCACAAATTTGCGATTTGGTACAATTGTTTGATCAATATTGCGGAATGAAAAAAATACAGAAACCTCATATGGAATAAGGATAAGGATAACAGAACAGGTAAATATCAGTTTGACCGGAGTTTACCTGACATGTGCCTGACAAAGAGAGCTAACAAAGTACACGGTACGCGGCCTCTATGTTTACCTGTATATGGGATCGTGTGTTATTTTACATGTTATATCTGCACTTCTATTCATTGCGGTATTAAAACTTATATAAACACGTAAATAAATACGATATCTTCACAGCTTGATCACCCCTGAACAAGCATTTACAACATACGTTGTATAAACTAGAGAGTGTCTAACTAAATTACGATTAGCTATCAACATGCCGCTACGACAATACGACAGACATTTTAATATGCTGGTCCAAACAAGCAATGCAGCATTCACAAGACAAAACATGCACATTGATTTTTAAAATCAGATTGTAATACATTCTCAAAATATACACGCACTTCTACTCATTGTGGTAGGCTTAACAAATATTAATATGTAATACAATACCACAACCGCGATAGTTTGATAACGATTGAATATCGGCATTCAAGGCTGTGCCGAGTGCAAGTTTAAACAATTACTATATGTTGTGCAAAAAAATCAGTGGATAGTGTACGTTAATTGCAAAGTTATCGGGTTCCAATTTGTCCCTGGCAGGCCCCGTAAACAAGATAATGTCATGTCGTGTTTGTTATATAATTGGTACTATAATCCAGGTGCTAGCATTCACTTTAATATATTGATATGAATGTCACTATCATTCCCCGATATTTTCATTAGATTGTATAGCGTACCATTGCAGAGCTTTCTTGCACACCGGAAGTACGGTTTAAAGAGTATGTTTACAACAATACTAGAGGGTTTACGTTTTAAGAATTTTTCGAATGTGGCGGATATTGAGGTGAATCTTACACTGCTAAATTTCTGGGTCGAAAGTTGATCAGTATTGGAAACATTGGTCATATGATTCACTGTCTCTGTATAATGAATGAGTTTTCATTTGCAAGGACAGCTAGAACATTGCTGTAAGAAACCATTCATGTTATTTCTTTACTCAGGATGTATGATTTTACTGTCACTATAATAACTAAAATACCTAACACGACACAATCAGATACATTTATCTTAGAGTCACAGTGCGGAGGGGTATTTTTTGCCAAAAAATAAAACTTTGAGAAACAATTATGAGAGACAAACATATTTTTCCCTAGAAGCTGAATATTTAAATTAGTCGATGAACAATAAGAATGAAAGATATAACGTGTGTGTGTTTTAAAAGTGGTGACAGCAGAGATGGCATTTGATTGCGTACAGAAGTATAGTTATGTATTGACTGTTTACTCTAAGTGAACCTTAATGCTCAATTAAGAAACAGAACACAACTTTGCTTCTTTAGATGTTATTACGTTGTCTGTTTAACTTCTATATTCTGATAGTTTGTAATAACAAAAAAAAACACGTACACACATTTAATTAAAAAATCCCACATAAAACAGTGGAATGGGATGTAATAATGCCAACAATACACCTTGACTGGTATTATGTTCTGCACACTGAACATGATTCATTATATCCCTTAATTTGTGCGTCAGTTTTTAACTGTGATTTCATTTAGTTAACCATTTTATGTAGTATATACCGTGCGAGTTGAACGCATACCAAGGTTCACACTCTGTTCATTAAAACCATTCAATCATGAAAGTCTATTGTGATCCAAAAGTTCCTTGTGAGTTTTCAATAGCACCACACATACTCATTGACATTATGTTTTTGCTATCACAGAAATATATTATGCCAAAATGAATAAAAAGGCATCATACAGCTGTTGATAAAGAATATGGATACACAAAACCCTTGATAATATGAGTTTCTAAAAGTACCGATTAGTTACAAATCACATAACTAGTAAAGAGGGAACGGGCTGTTGACATACTACACAACAGCGTGGTTGGAACCGCTAGGACATAGCTTGATCGTTGTGTAAATGCCTCAACTATTAGAAACTGTTTGGAAATAGTCTTATAAAAAACTGATATATGCTAACTATGACATAACGATGAAGGCACATGTGACGCTGTTAGTTGGTTTCAAGATTCGGATTGTCAGTTGATGATGGGCGGCGTATAGTCTGGAGACATCCTGGTGAACGCCTTACCTGCTGCGTCGTTAAGGGGGCGTTGGTTTGATGGTGTTGCATCCGAGTGGTTAATCGCTTAGGATCTTAGAAATTCGAATACGATGCGTTATCGAGACAATTTGTTGAGGACGATTGTATTCAAATTTTATAACATCATATGCTCTGGCACTATTTTTTAGCAATGCAACAAACCAGGGAATCCTAGACGCGTCAACAGGAAAAGTATGTACGTGTATGATTAGCTATTAATTTTACCCAACACGTTTAGACTAGAGTGTTAGGAAACGTCAAATTCAGACATCTAACAAGCTGATCCAAGCGTTGTCAATGGATAGGACAAAAACCCCACTCGACTTATCAATTTATTTCCAAATCCAATGCATGACGTCGCTGCAGCATTTTTCACCAAATTAAAGTAAAAAAAAACCACACTACTAAGGTGACCTGACTTCAACATTGATGACGTCTATTAAAGTTGATTAAGCTCGGAATCGTTTCTTGTTTTATGACAAATAAATTAACTAAATGTTCAATGCATACATCTAAATTAAGTTACATGTAATGCTAGGCGAGTTTGATTCTTGGCCTTTTGTTTGTAATTAGTTAAAACAGGTTTAATTATGTTAACAATGCTTATCTGGAATACATCTGTAGTAAACGACTTTTACATAATAATATAATATAACTTTCGAAATAGCTTACTTTATATATATGATAAAGTATAAAGAAACAAATGAAATTATTAAACCGCAAGAGTGTACTAGAGCTGTTAGATCTTAGTAATTAGGGATATGAAGCATATCCATTTACTTAATTGGTAGCATGTAATTTAACATTTACAAGTTGTCACGCAAGGACAAATTAAACATAATTATATATATATATATATATATATCCTCTGTTCAAAAAGGTTTAACATCCCTTACACAAACTATCACCAATTAAGTCAACAATGTACTAGTCAAGTATATCAAATTATTCTGTAAATTTCCAGTGTCACCTTACGTCAACACTATTTAACCGATATAGTACAAAGAAGAACAAAACCATTCATCTTCAACAGGCTTGTATACAAGTTTGCGGGAGATGATTGACATCAACGGTAGTATTTGAAAAAGGAAGGAAAACTGATACAAAAGAAATATGACAGTTATAACATAATTTCTTCTAATATGCTGGATATGGAAATCAGTCGTACACAATAAGAATGGGAGATATAACGTGTGTGTGCTTTAAAAGTGGCGACGACAGGGGTAAAAACATTTAATTACTTACAGAAGTCTAATTATATATGTTATTGGTTGTTAATTTTTATAACGTTTTGCTTGGAATCAATGAGCCGTAATGCTCAACCAAGGAGAAACAGAACTTAACTTTGCTGTTCTAGCTTTATAATGAATGCAACGTTAAATAACATATCCAAACAACCACCGAACCGATGTATATCGTTGTATCCTGAAGTGTTCGGGTATACAGATGTGTCGCTCGGAATCGTTTATTGTTTTATGACAAATAAATTAACTAAAAGTTCAATAAATAAATTGAAATTAATCTACATACAATGTTAGTCGAGTTTGATTCTTACCCTTTTGTTAGCAATTAGTTCAAAGAGGTTTAATTCTGTTGAAAATGCTTATCTGGAATACATCTGTAGTAAACGACTTATATATACTAATATGTAATAGTACTACCTAGAGGCGATTGCTTGATACTATTTTAAAGTATACATTTTGATTTATTGAATCAAATAGTGTAACGACATAATAATAGTTTTTTGAGTAATCTTTAATGTTTTAGATGATATCGCATCGCACACAGAGGTTCAATTTTAAATTGAAAGCACGCACGATTTCCAGCGATCACTGTCCTTTCGCCGCCAATTTTCGCCGAATCACAGACTCAGTCGATTTGGTAATCTTGAGATTACAAATTCGAACCCGAGTTTGTAGACTCGACGATGGTTGACAACAAAATTATCCCGCACTTCTCCTGACATATTCATGTATCTTGCGTAATATTGCTCTTTTACATGGACTCAAGTCCGGACTTCTTACACAAACAATATGAACTATTTCTATTATAATGTTGTTGTAATTTTTACAACCTGATCCCATACTGAATTTGAATAAAAAAACTTAATGATGTGAGATTTCATATTGGACTGTGTAAAATAAACCATTTCCTATGTAACTATACGTCAGCTAGGGTGGGCCAGGAAATCGGTGCTGTGTCATAACACATATTTAACTAGAGAGAAAAAAGAAACATTAACTAGGACCGCATGTTTCTGTATTGAAATCGATTTATTTTATCATACGAACGAATTTGTGTACGTGCATTTTCCAAATTATCTAATTGAATTTAACTGCTAGGTCTATGGGATTTCATGGTAGGTTTTGACAGGGATTTACCGTGTTATCCATGAAGCTCACTTCGTGATCCCGAGAGCGTTCGTTTATAAATGACGTCAATACCTTTTACAAGTACGTTATGCACAAGGCAGTACAGTAAGTCAAACTTACAGTATTACGTCTTTGTAACAGTGTTTCTCAAGAGACTGCAGATGCAGAATCGTTTCGACATCCATTTGTGTTTTTTTCTTCCTTTTTAAGCAATGTCTTTTTTAATAGAACAGTTATCGCCTGTTTGCTGGGTTTTTAGCTTGAAATCATTACGGTTGACTACATAACTATACGGTAGCTTGAAATTTGTCAATTTCCCTGACATAACATTTCCCCGTTTATAACAGATTCACCCCAGCGTCTCTAGCCTGCTGTGTTTACATGTCGTAATTGTTTTGGATTTCAATAACACGCTTTGAATTCCATGGCTTCCATGATCGATGTCGACTGCTGATGGACAATCTCAATTGCTTTTACACATACTTACTTCCATAATACCATTGGGTACATAACAAAACACCACTTTCCACAAAGCATATTGATTTTTATATATGGACGGAAGGGTGGACGGACAGACTGTATATAACAACTTTCGAAATAACTCACTAAATGATATGAATATGTATAAAGAAAAAAACATACAGTTACTACATCGCAAGAGCCCTCTCCAAAGCATAGTGTACTAGAGCTGTTAGATCTTGGTAATTAGGGATATAAAGCATATCCATTTACTTAATTGGTAGCATGTAATTTAACATTTACAAGTAGTCACGCAAGGCCAAATTAAACAGTATTACGTATATTTATATATCATCTGTTCAAAATGTTTTAACATCCCTTACATAAACTATCACCAATTAAGTCAACAATGTACCAATCAAGTATATCAAATCATTCTATACAATTCCAGTGTCACCTTACGTCAACACCATTTAACCGATATAGTACAAAGAAGAACAAAACCATTCATCTTCAACAGTCTTTTCTACAAGTTTGCGGGAGAGGATTGACACCTACGTTAGTATTTGGAAAAACATCTCACACAAAAGAAATATGACATATATAACATAATTTCTTCTAATATGCTGGATATGACAATTAGTCGTGATCAATAAGAATGGGATATACAACGTGTGTGTGCTTTAAAAGTAGCGCCAACAGGGATGAACACATTTAATTGCGTACAGAAGTCTAGTTATATATTTTATTGGTTGTTAACTTTTTTAACTTTTTACTTTGAGTCAATGAGATAACCGATAGATATAATTGTATACTGGAGTGTTCAGGTATACAGATTTGTGGCTCAACTGTACACGTGTAATCCGTAATAGTCATGACCAGTACAAATTCAAACACGTTCTGTACTTGATACATTCTTGATTTCCTTTTCGATTTCGCTATAAAGAGGAATTGTCATATCAAAATAAAGGTATTTTGCGTTATAATATTTACATGTAACTTGTTTCGTTGCAATACCCGGAGTAAATAAAACATTTAAGGTACACGGTGCACATTGTACTACTCACGCATTTAACAAAGTATAATCACTACTGAACATCGTAATATTCAGTGTACATTTAATATAATATAATCACTACTGTACAACGTTATACTCGGCGTACATGTAACATGGTGTTATCACTACTATACATTGTAATGCTTGGTGTACAATATACATGCTAAAAACACGTAATGTTCATTACTATATTTTCATTTAGTTTTTCATTTTCTGTAGTATATACTCATGGGAGTTGAACACATACCAAATGACACTCTATTCCTTAAAACCATTCAAGCATAAACGTCTATTGTGATATAAAAGTTCCTCCCTCGTGAGTTTTCAAAAACACCACACATAGGTATTTTCATTATGCCTTTGCTATCACAAAGATACATTATGCCAAAATGAATCAAAATGCATCATACAGCTGTTCCGACCTTTGGAAATTCACATTGGTCTTCTGTTGAAAAAGAATGGGGGGAAATAAAACCTTAATACTGTGAGTATCCAAATGTAGATAAGTACTGATTATTTACAAATCACATAACAAGTAAAGAGGGAACGCGCTGTTGGCAAACAAGAAAACAGCGTGTTGCAAGGTCATTTTGCACAACTTGTTTGCATTGCGAATACAGCGTATTTTTGTTCTGAATCTTGTGAACAAAACTGGGTCGACCATCAATTTGCAAAGCTTCAGGCCATGTCGCGAGTGAAACCACTTGGACATAGTTTGGTTGTCGTGTAAACGGAAATTGACCTATCAACGCAGTAACCTGATAAATGTCAATTATGACATAACGTTAAAGACCAATGGGACAATGGTATTTTAAGGATGATTCAAGACTATGTTTGTCAGTTGATGACTGGAGACATCTTGATCAACGCCTAACCTGCTGCGTCGTTAAGGGGGCGTTGGTGTGATGGTGTTGCATTCGAGTGGTTAATCGCTTAGGATCTTAGAAATTGAAATACGATGCGTTATCGAGACAATATTTTGAGGATGATGGCATTCAAAATTTGTTAACATCATATGTTCTGGCACTATTTTGTTTTCAACAAAACAACACACCAATGAATAACAGACGCGTCAATGGGGAAGTGTTTACATTTCGGAGTATCTATTAATATTACCTAACATGTTCAGGATCGAGCGATAGGAAACGTCAAAATCAGAGGTGTCTAACAAGCTGAAACTGGTTCAAGCGTTGTCAATGGATAGGACAACACCCTCACTCGACTTATCAATGTATTTACAAATCCAATGCATGACGTCGCTGAAGCATCTTTTACGGAACAAATGATAGTTTTAAACATGCAACCAATGCTACTTGATAGTGAGGACGCCTATTAAAATTGATTCAGTTGGAAATCGAATTTTGTTTGATGACAAATAAATTAACCAAATGTTCAATGAATACATTTAAATTAAGTTACATGTAATGCAAGGCTAGTTTAGTAACACTTAATTCTAGTTCGGTGGTATAGAAGAGCATTTTGTTCGATTGCTATGACATTGTTATGACAATTACAAATGACGGTATCGCTATAATGAACGATTCAGTGACGCTATAGTTTTTTACGTTATACTATTTCCTGAAAATATAAAGCCTGAAAAAATCCTTGTAGATATCTGTTAAAACGTTATCAATTAAATGTGTACAATAACGTTGTTGACTACATCTATCACCAATACGATAAAAAAGTTATATCGTTAACTAAACCAATATAAATATACTTTGACGACTTCGTATACCGCAATGTTTGGAGTAGTAAATAGAAGTCTAACTTCAGTGTGGTTAGACAATCGAACCACAACTTACATGTTGTTTTCTTCAAAATCTTATTGCTTTTATCGAAAATGAAAATGAAATATTATATACTATGGCATTAAAAGTGTTGTCTGTCTTTTCAAATTTCAATTATGGGAGGAAAATGCGCAAACGGCATATCGGATGATTGCCCACTAAGTGTTAAAATAACTGTTTTTAAAAATACATACCTGCAGACTTCACGATATAATCGCATATAGAATGTTTATTGTCTGCACCTCAAGCTTCATTATTTCTGTATCTCTATCTTCGAAGCGGATTCCAACAAGTCACAACTTTAGGAAGCAAACTAACAAATAATCTATCTTAATCCATAGCTCTGTTCTTCTCCATATACTTATTGATGGTTTCTCTAGAGTATATACACTCACTACTGTTGGCAATCTTGGTAAAGGCAATACCAGACAGTAACGCAGTCATACGAACCTGACATGTGGGCCAACTATAATAATCTTTCTTGACTGGCATACCGTTAACGACAGAGTGCCTTTATATGGGGTTGAATCTGCGACCTTCAATACTGTAATTTAACACGATAATTTGTGTTAACGGACCACATACCGACGCAAACTCCAGACCGCGCGCTAATTATACGAAAATGATTACGAGACATAGTTTATACACCTCCAAAGATAAGATCCCTTTAATTGTCTCCAGGACTAAAATAATTGATCATCGATTGCCTTGTTGTTGTAATAAACAACTGCCACTCCAGGTTTATTATCGGGATTAGGTTCATATGTTGTTTTTTTATTATTATTGTTTACCGTCACATGGATATTTTAAACTCTTACCGCTATATATATTTATAGAGATTGTCATATTAATGTCCATACATTTCTATTTCCTACTAGTACTGTGTACTTTTGTGAGAAACTGGGGAATCATCATATGACTATTTGTGATCAGAATTAGTATAACGCTAACACTGTCGATGAATTGGTCCCATATTAAGGCGTTTAAGCCAAGAACGAAATAACAACAAGATACTCCCTTTATCCACAAAACTGTTTTCGAACTCAAAATAGTAAAAGAATGTGACAGAATATATGGACAATGGTTCACTTATTTTATGTAGCAGTTGTCTCGCGAACTGTATGCTACACCTAGATATTGAGTATGTGTCAATGCTACAATGCACAGACTCCAACTACATGGTTGTAAGTCACATTCGTTGAAGCAGACCAGCACGAACAAAATTTGCTCCATGACCGTTGCTATGGGCGCATGTGAAGGGGCACATAACTGTAGCATTGGCTCCGTTAACATTAAGTTCGATGTATATTTCTTCAAATATATTTTACATATATAAACAGGATATGGCATCAAAAGGTTAAAATGTATAAAGTCTACGCAATAGGTAATATGAACTAAGGATCGGTAAAATCAGGACAAAGCTTAACGGATGTGGCGGTACGTGTATGGCGGACAGAAGTATGATGTTATCTTTATACACGACTGAGATCATTTACCTTTTATTTATAGGCATTACTTGTGAGCATTACTTTCTATTATATAAATAACATTTGACACTGAGCTTGGATAAGTAGGAAAGTGTGAGTAGAGAGCAATATACAGTAAAGGTATGCACAGTTAATGTATTTTGTCAATTCTGTTTCATCATAGAAGTGCAAATATTGACAGTTTCAAGTGTAATTGACTCAATAAACTTTGTTGATGTTGATATCATTGTCATTATCACCTTGTGCGCGTTTTGTCTTCAATTCAGTCCGGTATGTTGACTTATTCATCGTCCACAAGCTGCTCTTTTAACTTCAAAAGTAACCGACAATAAATGACTCCGGCGAGGCGTGGCGCGAAGCGTAACCGTATCACACATCGGGCTTGAATGGAATATGTCTAATCCTTCAGCGGAATATAGTCCGGTTAAAAGAACGGGTTTTTAGGAAAACTTTATACAGTATATTATGCAAATCCTATTAAAATATGTGAAAGGTTGACATTTGTTGTTCGGGTTATTTTTTCGTGAAACTTTTAAAAGAAAAAAAAACACGAAACAGGTAATATTGAAGAACTCCCTTTCACCTGGATGTTCACACCTTGACGAGTTAGGTGAATATCCCGGGTGGATAAAACTGCGGTCCACGTACAAGTACAAAGGGCTATGTTTACTTGTATATGGGATCAGGTCCATATAGGTATTACAATATTTTACCGGTGACGATTTGGTCGTTTAATAAAAAAACACCGAAACACCATTTCGAAGTTTAAGAAAGATCAGCTTATATATGAAGCTAGGATATAGAATAATTCATAACAAATTAAGTATATATGTTTGAACACGAAACCGTATAAATTGTAAAGCCATTTCTCAATGTAAACCAACCACGATTGTCATCGCACAATTTCCGTCCGTCGCCCGCACAATTGTGCGCAAGCAATAATCGTCCAGATTTGTATCGTTCGCACATCGTGCACACACCGTGCACAAACCGTGCGCAAATCACGCGCACACCGCACATCATGTAACATTGGACGGTCCCACAACTGTACAATGGAACTCGGGTAAGATAATCATAATCGTATATATTTATGCTTAGCATATAAGGATTAGGGTTATAAATATTACATTAATATTTATACTGTTTACTTCTACGATGATTTGACTTTTAGACGAATATACACGAATTTGTACGGTTATCTGTAGTTCGCGATGCCTTTATGTAACATGTGTCTTCTTTAAAACGTCAGCATTAATAATGGTTCAAATGCATAATCAGACAATCCGTTGAATTAGATGTCCAAGGAAAAGGTTTATACATATAAACAAGCTACATTTCAGTGGATCTTGTGATACGAATATCAGCATGCTACAGTGGTACAACCGTGATATCTCATCCAACTCTGACACTCGTATACAACGGACGTAACATTAACAAAAACGGTATTCTGTACGTGAGTATAAACATACATTTAAGCATGATACCAAACATTTGGTGACATTTGCATTTGTGACATCCTGCTAAAAACACACAATCTTGCTAATGAGGCGCTACACGCATGTAGACATACGTTAATATTTTCATCAATCACCCACATACAACAGTCGAAATGTTGCTATGGCATTTAAAGTAGTTGTTGTCACTTTAATTTGCAATCACAATGCGATCAAATTGACCGTATGAATCACCGACCAGGTTTCTTCTCAACAATACCGTGTACTTTTGTTAGAGACGCATGTATAAATCTATTGTTATGCTATCAGTACAAGAGTCATTTTGAATATAAAGAAACCAAATCATCGCCAATATCATGTATGCATAATTAAAATATGTACGTTCTTGTACTTACCTGGCTAATTGCATTGTCGTTTATTCAAAGTCACATATGTTCAGCTTTAAAACACCCAGATTGAAATTTCTGATGAGTTAAATACCTCGGGGTCATACGAATGGCCGGTAGTTGCTGCGATTAATATTACACTTTCAGGTGTGATTTTATGGTCTAGCTAGTATCATATGGAAATATGAAACCAAACATAAATGTCAAGATAAGTGTTGCATTTGTGATCGTCCGTAGGATACAATGCTAAATACATGCTAAACGGCAATGCGGTTAAATACAAATTTAAACTAATGTTAAAAATGTTACTGTGCTTAATAACTTCAAGACAAAACAACAATGCATGCAACACACAAAGATATTTTAATGTAACCTCACACATAAGTGTATGCATGGTGCATTTATCAGGTAGTATTCATTCACACAGTAGCATTAATGTTCGTTTGTAATATTTCATAATGATTTAAGACATATCTGTTTTACAAAATGTCCTACACCAATGTAGACACACGTATACACGTATGCGTTTACATATTTTGTATGATAAATTCAAGCTGAACGTGTGTTCAAATGACACATTTTTGACATTGATTCAGACTTAACTCAAGATAAATGCCTCCTAGATCACAAAAACATAGGAAAGGGTGCTTTTGATTTGAGATTCATGTGGTTACATTTTTGTTTTTATGTACTTCATAGTGTTTTCAGATGTCATCTTCATCAATGAGGAAATCTTCTATTTCTAATACTGAAAAACACTTTTGTATTCTTCCATCATTTTCCTGAATTTGCAATGTATCAAATAATAACAAGGGTACTAAGTTTTAGCTATTTCAATAGCTATGCAATGGTAATGGTTATCTGATATGTGGGTATTTTGTTTAGAAGGAATTAAATATATCACAAGTAATTAGTGACCATTTCAAACTGGTCAAGGGATACGAGTTTGTTTACTAGTTTTGAACGTTACGTGGAAGTATAACTTAGACCCCTCGTATCAGTCACATCTCAAACATGTTAAAAATGCATACCTGAAACTACACGCATATTATTTCGTTATACGTACAACCGTGTTGTGTCTTTAAACACAGATGTGTAAAGTTCAGTGTACACGTATCTAAATTCTATATTTTGACCATGATAGCGAATTATCTACAATCAGAGTTCAATAATGTTTTGTTTTTGCATGGGTTGTTTTGGTCAATACAGTGATCCCATTAGCAGATCCCCTATAATGGCACTTCACCAATATCTTTATACAAACGGAGCTGTTTTTGTCTCCTTAGACAAGTCGCCATTACGAAAAGTTCAAAAACTTTGGCAGACATCCGCTTAATTTAAGTTAATAAAAGATATGTTTGATAGCCTTACACAATCTATCTTTCAGTTGGTCTTTTAATACGAATACCAGAGAGTAACAATTGCACAATCTTGATATATTTAAATCAGCACTGACAATCATGTACAGCTGACATAATTTAAACAAAGAATCAAGCTCTACACTTCATTACCTACCGATGTTTAAACCTGATAATAAATATAGGATCTACTGTATGATATATATTTGTTATGAGTTAGACATACTTATTATATATCGAGAACTGGTTACCGGCTGGAAGAAGAGACGAGAATAAATATGCATACCTTTAAAGTAAACTAGTGTTTATACTCTGTAGACCTACGCTGATATTTGTTAACATTCACTCAAATCCAACAAAATAATTATATGACCTTTTAATTCACAACTTTAACAAACTGACAAAATATAAAAGATCCCAAAACAGAAGGTGTTGAAATAAAAACCCTATGAGTAGCAGATGAGCAGTTGTTATACGAGGAGGAAATAAAGAATACAATAAAGTCACCGAATTTTGAAGTTAGAATTAACGTTGTAGTTTATATGTTTTATACATGTTTACAGAGAAAGCAGGAATATGACCCCTGATAACCGGTACAAAATGTCAGTGGTTAGAACAACTTTTACAACGAACTATAAACTATGCCATAGGTGTTTTATCCTTGATCATACTCTCGCTGGAGTGAAATGCATCACTATTTCTCATTGTTAGAGGGGAATTATAAAATAATGATACAATTAGTATCCAATTAGTATGCAGAATTAAGTCTCTGAAACATTGATGGAAAATGTTTGACAGAAGAAAAGTAATACAAAAGAAACCCACAATGGCACGATCGCGATCTCGATCAACAATTATAATCGTACAGGAATTACTTTATTTCAACGATATATGGGCTTTCAAACGCGAGTGTAAACCGATGTTTAAACCTGGCATTAAACACAAACGGTTTGCTATGCATCAATCATATTTATCATTAGTGAGACTAGTATGTAAGATATTGAGTAATTATTTCAGGCTGAAACATGAATGAAATGAAGTCAGCCTACCTTCCATGACGTTTCAGATAAAGCGACCAGATTCCCTATCTTCTCAAAATTGCAGTGTAATTTTGGGGACTTTCTTTTGTTTGTTTACATTTTGGTAATATGCGAGAACAAACGTGGCTTTATGTCATAAAAAATAATTATCACTAAATACGTTCATGTGATTAACATCGCATATGGTATTATCATTCCTTAAATTTTCAAACATTTGATGTGTTTGAAAGGCAGTCGTTGTGGAAGTAAACGGGTCTGTTTTACGATTCAGATTTTTTTTTAGATATGTCAGGATTGATTATGTTCCAAACACAATACGATTTGGCAAACAATCTGCTTAATCAAATTTGAAAAGACATGCTTTGCTATGAGTATATACACGAGCTGCCCATCGGTTGGTCCTGTAACACGCATGCCAGAGTGCGACAATAATACAATCGTCATATCTCGATTACCTCTAACACTCATTTACTCCTTTACAATGGACGTTGAAATTACAAAAAGTTCTGTGCTATACCTGAGTGCATACCGATATTTAAATCTGATATAAAACAAAAGGTGTGTTGTGTACCGACCACATTTATTATTAGTAATAGAAATCTAATACATACATGGTAAAGTTTAAAGACAGTAAAACGTAACTAGGTGATGTAAGTACACATTATATGTGAACCCCTATTGAAAGTGTGTAAAGCTATCATTTATGAGTTGCTCTCCTCAATCCAATAGTCAAACATTTTATGTGACCTTCAAGTGAGGCAATTGCATCCAATTTGGTCGAATTAGGTTAAAAACAATGATTCAAATAATCGACCAGATTCCTTCATAATATATACGGCGTACTTATGTCAGACACTTGTAGATACGTTGTATATGAGTAACTGTTAATTTGCGAGGAACAATGCATGCAATGAAGATCTACTGCCACACAATCAGTTTTATATTTTGCACCGAAAAAAACGCGTTGATAATCTGCTATAGGGGTTAATTCTCCATCAAATTAAAACAAGTGATATGATAAAAAGGAAACCGTTCTGTTTACGGGTTTGTTTCACTATTCAGATCTAGATTAAGATACGGGAAGGTTTTCACGTGTTAGGGGTATTATGTACATGTGACAAAACTAGCGCATGTGGAAGGGCTATACAGTACAATGGTGTTGACATTACGGTTCAACATGTCAAAAGTACAAAGTGCCTTTATACAATAGTAGCTAAAGTCCATATCATACCGAAAAAAATGAAGCCATTTTGTCTATTTTAATATGCCAGCATTAAAGGTGGTTCACGCAAGTCCTGTAACTTTACACAAGCTACATTTCAATGGATCTTGTAATACGAATACCAACATGTAAAAATGGTATACTAGTAATATCTCAATCAACACTGACAATGAAATACAACCGATATGATATTAACGAAATAAAATGTGTTATGCCTTGGTGCATAGCGATATGTACAAATGATATCAAACAAGAGGGCGAGATTAGGTTCTGGTATACTCATACACAAATGATCGGCTGGTCACAGTCTTTCGCACGTGAAAACATTGCAAACGCAATGTATTTTGGTGTAGAATAATGTATACATGATTTGTTTGTAAATATAGTTAAGCTTGCTTAGACGGTTACCTGGTTCGATTTAATGATTGTATATGCAATATACCGCATCGATTAAACGACTTAACAAAATGAGTGGTTGCAATATAATGTGCGAGCAAATATAGAATGTGTATTATATACATAGAAAAATGATAGGAAGACAAATTGAATATAAGTATATACGCATCATAATACATATACCAAAATACGGCGAATTTATTTCATATATAATCAACGAAGTATATTCAATAATATGTCGATGCCAACCAGGTAAGTATAAGAACATTGCGGAAAAAAAATAAAAATATCCTCTTTTCGTGTACAAACAACCAAAACAAAACAAATAATTCGGAAAATATTTGTTTGATGTCGGAACCCAAAAGCTCCCAGAACAATTGTATCCAGCTGTGTATGATAACATGAAGACAGCAAGATAATATATGCAGCGTACTTCCAGGTTTCGGATGTACGTATGCACTATGTACTTTGATAACATGCATTATCCACAATCTGTGATAGTTACTTTTCTGATATTATGTCAATTTTGAGTTTGCTATGTATCAGCCAATTAAATTAAGGATACCAAGATTTAATAATGCCAAACAAGTATAAAGAAATGGATAGCTGTTAAGTGGGTTGTTAAATCTAGGAGGGATTAACAGACAAAACTCGCAGGAATTAAATTACATTTTGTACAATAACATATTTACCTGTTACCGTAATCAACATTCAAACTAGTTCTATGAAATTCTAATTTAAATTTATAACCAGTATGTTTAAAATGTCGTGTCGTTTACACATAAATGATGCATTTATCGGGTAGTATTAATTCACACAGTAGCATTAATGTTCGTTTTTAATACTTCATACTGGTTTAAGACATTTTTGTTTTACAAAAAGTCCTACACAAACACAAGAGGCCAATGTAGACACACGTATACACGTATGCGTTTACATATTTTGTATGAGAAATTCAAGCTGAACTAGTGTTCAAATGACACATTGTTGACATTGATTCAGACTTAACTCAATATAAATGCCTCCTAGATTTCTAAAACCTAGAAAAAGGTGCCTTTGATTTGAGATTCATGTGGTTACATTTTTGTTTGTATGTACTTTATATTGACTTTAGATGCCATCTTCATCAATTAGCAAATATTCTATTTCTAAAACTAGAATACACTATTTTGTTCTTCCATCATTTTCTTGAGTTTGCAAACAATAAGAAGGGTACTAAGTTTTAGCTATTACAATAGCTATGCAATACAAATGGCTATCTGATATGTGGGTATTTTGTTTAGAAGGAATTAAATATATCACAAGTAATTACTGACCATTACAAACGTGTCAAGGGATACGAGTTTGTTTACTAGTTTTGAACGTTACGTGGAAGTATGACTTAAACCCCAGATAACAGTCACAACTCAAACATGTTAAAAATGCATACCTGAAACTACACGAAGATTATTTCGTTATACATACAACCGTGTTGTGTCTTTAAACACAGATGTTTAAAGTTCAGTGTACACGTATGTAAATTCTAGATTTTGACCATGATAGCGGATTCTCTACAATCAGAGTTCAATAATGTGCGTTTGCACAAGTTGTTTTGGTCAATACAGTGATCCTATAACCGGATCCCCTATAATGGCACTTCGCCAATTATCTTTATACAAACGGAGCTGTTTTTGTCTCCTTGGACAAGTCGTCATTACGAAAAGTTCAAAAACTTTGGCAGACATCCGCTTCATTTAAGTAATTAAAAAGATATGTTCGATAGCCTAACACAATATATATTTCAGTTGGTCTTTTAATACGAATACCAGCGAGTAACAATTGTACAATCTTGATATTTAAATCAGCGCTGACAATCATGTACAACTGACTTAATTTAAACAAAGAATGACGCTCTACACTTCATTACCTACCGATGTTTAAAACTGATGTTAAATAAAGGGTCTACTGTTTGATGTGTTTATTATGAGTTAGACATATCCATTAGATATCGAGAGCTGGTTACAGGCTGGAAGAAGAAACGATAATAAATATGCACACCTTTAAAGTAAAGTAGTGTTAATAGTCTGTAGACCTACAGCGTTATTTGTCAACTTTCACGTGAATGCAACAAAATAATTATATGGCATTTGAATTCACAACTTTAACAAACTAACAAAATATAAAAGATCCCCAAAAAGAAGGTGTTGAAAGAAAAAGACTTTGAGTAGCGGAAGATCAGTTGATATACGAGAGAACTGAGCAGTGCCATGTAATACGAGGAGGAAATAAAGAATACAATAAGGTCACCGAATTTTGAAGTTAAAATTAACGTAATATTTTATATGTTTTATACATGTTTACAGAGAAAGCAGGCATATGACCCCTGATAACCTGTAACATGTGTGTTTATAACAACTTTTACAACTTTTAAAACGAACTCTATAATAAACCATAGGTGTTTTATCCTTGATCATACTATCGCTGGAGTGAAATGCATCAATAGTTCTCATTGTTAGAGGGGAATTATAACATAGAAATACAATTAGTATCCAATTAGTATGCAGAAATAAGTCTCTGAAGCAATACATTTGAAATGTTCGGCAGAAGAAAAAAAAACAACACGCAAAATAGAAGGAATACCAGTATGTAACAATGGCGCGATTGCAATATCTCGATCAAAAATTATAATCGTACAGGAATGACTTTATATCAACAATATGAGTGTAAAGCGATGTTTAAACCTGACAATTAGCACAAATGGTTTGCTTTGTATCGATCATATTTATCATAAGTGAGACTAGTATGTAAGATTTTGAGTAAGTATTTCAGGCTGAAACGTGAATGAAATGAAGTCAGCCTACGTTCTATGACGTTTCAGATAAAGCGACCAGGTTCCCTATCTTCCCAAAAGGCAGTGTAAATAATGTTGTTTTGTTTTAGTAATATGCGATGACAAACGTGGCTTTATGTCGTAAAAATAATTGTTATTAAATAATTTCATATTTAACATCGCATATGATATTATCATTCCTTAGGCAGTCGTTGTGGAAGAAAACGGGTCTGTTTCACGATTAAGATTTTGTTTTAAATATGTCAGGATTAAAGTTGGTTCAAACACAATAGCATTTGGCAAAATAATCTGCTTTATCAAATTTGAAAAGACATGCTGTGGTTACATACACGAGCTGCCCATCAGTTGGTCCTGTAAAACGCATGCCAGAGTTTAACAATAATACAATCGTCATATCTCTATCAACTCTAACACTCAAATAACAAAAGGTTATGTGCTATACCTGAGTATATGCCGATATTTAAATCTGATATAAAACAAAAGGTGTGTTGTGTACCGACCACATTCATTATTAGTGATTGAAATCCAACACATACTGGGTAACGATAAAGACAGTAAAACGTAACGAGGTGACGTAAGCCCGCATTATATGCCAACATTAGTATTATATTGTAGATATATCATTTATTATCTGATCTCCTCAATTCAATTGTCAAACTATGTTTCAAATAATCGACCAGATTGTTTCGTAATATATACGGCGTATTTGTGTCAGACACTTGTATATTAATCTGATATCTGTTATTTTAATTTGCGAGGAATGCATGCCGTAAATATCTGTTTTATTATTTGCATCGTAATAAACGGGTTGACAATCTGCTAAAGGGTTTAATTTTCTCATCGAATTGGAACACGTTATATGATAAAATGGAAATCGTTCTGGTTTCGTGTTTTTCACAATTTAGATCTAGATTTACATACGGGAAGGTTTACACGTGTTAGGGGGCATTATGTACAGGTGATAAAACTAGCGTATGGGGAAGGGATATACAATAAAATGGTGTTGACATTACGGTTCAACATGTCTAAGATACAAAGTGCTTTCATACATAGTAGTTAAAGTCCATACCATACAAAAAGAAGGATACCTTACAATTTGAACACATTTATGAAGTAGTTAAAGCCCACATCATACCAGGAAGAACGTTTCCTAACACTTTTAGAGCAATGGGATATTTTTTTTGAGAAGAAGCCATTTTCGTCTATCTTTGTATATCATAATTGATAGTAGTTCACCCACGTCCTATAACTATACATAAACTACTTTTCAGTGGGTCTTGTACTACGGATACCAACATGTAACAATGGTAAAATAGTAATATCTCAATCAACTCTGACAATCAAATACAACTTACATGATATTAACGAAATATAATGTACTATACATTAGTGCGTATCGATATGTAAAAATGATTTTAAACAAGAGGGCAAAAATAGATTCTGGTATAATCACACACAGATGACCGGCTGGTCACAATGTTTCGCACGTGCAAACATTTCAAATGCAATGCATTTTGTTGGAGAATGATATATACATAAATTGTTTGAAAATATAGTTAAGCTTGCTTAGACGGTTACCATGTTCCGATTTAATTGTATATGCAATATACCGCATTGATGACACGATTTCACAAAATGAGATTTTTGCAATATAATGTGCTAGAAAATATAGCATGTATATATACATAGATATATAAATAAATTGAATATAAGTATTACGCATAATAATAAATACACCAAAATATGGCGAGTTTATTTCATAACGAATAAACGAGGTAGCATATTCAAAATTGTGTCGATGCCATCAAGGTAAGTATCAGAGCATTCTGGAAAATCGAAAGTTATCCCTTTCGTGTACACACAACCGAAACAAAACAAATAATTCGGGAAATACTTGTTTGATGTCGGAACCCATAAGCCCCCCGAACAAATGTCTTCACCTGTGCATGATAAACTGAAGACAGCAAAATAATATATGCAGCATACTTCCAGGTTCCAATACAATTTAATTTAAGCCTACACACTAACCAAGGAAAGATGCACTAATGAATGAGAGATGTCATGATGTTGACAGTGTCCGAAGCTCATCTGCACCGACCGATATGTTAGCCGTAATTTGTACTTTTTACGCGAATGTTCATGTTCATGTTATACTTTTGAAAAGGATGCGATTATGTAGACACTATCAACTTTCAAATGCAGGGAAATTGTCATAAGACTTCGGTTCCTGCTAACATTAGTACATCGATAATCACGGCTCCCAAGGTAGCATTGCTAGTATGGAAGTTGAAATAATGTTTTAGTCTATCAACGTGTATCTATAGGAATAACCAAATATACAATACACTATTGTACATATGTAAAACCAAAACAAATAAAATGTAACTGTTTATTGTTTTCATAGCACATGGTAACCATGGTAGACCTTGCAGAGATCAAGCATGTTAAGTGTTATAAGTACACACATTCAATGTTTTAATATCATTCGTTTCGTTTCAAAAAACATGATACTGATATATGGGTTGGCACGTCTCCATAAATAATGCTATTCCACTATAATTTGATATAATCGGCCACACATTGACCCCTGATTGGCTTATTTATATATCTTGTTTGGACACCTATCAAAGGGAGTGCCTTTAACCATTATTTTGTTATGACTATTCATGTATCAATACATCAAAACCGGTTAATACACGTTGGGGGACAATCTATAAACAAACATGTTTAACGACATTTTTCACCCTCTCCTATTTAGCTCCATGAGTAAGGTAACAACTTCTAATTTAGGGTGTGATTTTACTCTACAGTAATATTTGCTATCTGGAAAGTTTTATCCCAGTATATGGTTGTGACTAAAGATACAACAACACAAATACTGTTCTAGTCACTTATTAAGCTGATCACGTTTTGCACGACTGGGCCCTGTTCTATAACTGTACACGTGTTACTATTCAGCGGAGCCTCTAAAATACATGTCAGCATGTGACAATGATACAATCGTGATGTCTCGATCAACTCTGACAATCATATACAACTGACGTAACATTGACAATATATTGTGTTATACACGCGAGTGCATACCGATATATAAACCCGAGGTTGTACAAATGATTGCTGATTTGCTTTATTATTAGAGAAACAAATATTACGTACTGAGTACTGATTACATTCAGAAGATAGGAGCGAGCTTAAAATCAATATACCTTGTATGTAGCTACTATTTGTACATCTACAGTAATATTGTTTCACCTATCCTCAAATCAATTGCATTACACTTTTTAAAATTTTGTCAGAGACTCTGTATTAGAGATGTGGTTTTATGCTGTAAAGATCATCTATCACCAAAGTAGTTTCATACCATAAACAATAATAACAAGGTTAAGTATCTGCACAATGGGCATCATCGGCCCTTAGGTACAAGAAAATATAATTTGATATGATCCTTTTTTACTGCAAGGGGAACAAAATGTGATATATCTTTTTTTGTGCATTCAGTAACATTCATTTAATTGTTTTGGCATGAAACTGTAGTGAATTTTAGCAAGCAACTTCCGTCAAACAAAATAGTTGAGTTCTTTAGAAAGATGATATGACAATCTAAAAACCAGGGTACNATTTAATCCTCAGTAATACATTTGCACAGGTCAGTAAAATCAGTAATATACTTACACAGGTCAGTATGATCAGTAATACATTAACACATGTCAGTATGATCAGTAATACATTTACACATGTCAGTAAAATCAGTAATACATTAACACTGGTCAGTATGGTCAGTAATACACTTACACTGGTCAGTGTGGTCAGGAATTCATTGCACAGGTCAGTATGATCAGTAATACATTAACACAGGTTAGTATGATCAGTAATACATTTACACAGGTCAGTAAGATCATTAATACACTAACACAGGTCAGAAAGATCAGTAATACATTTACACATGTCAGTATGGTCAGTAATACATTGTACAGGTCAGTGTAGTCAGTAATACACTCACAAAGGTCAGTAAGATCAGTTATAGATTTACACATGTCAGTAAGATCAGTAATACACTTACACAGGTCAGTATGATCAGTAATACATTTACACATGTCAGTATGGTCAGTAATACATTGTACAGGTCAGTGTAGTCAGTAATACACTCACAAAGGTCAGTAAGATCAGTTATAGATTTACACATGTCAGTAAGATCAGTAATACACTTACACAGGTCAGTAAAATCAGTAATATACTTACACAGGTCAGTATGATCAGTAATACACTTACACTGGTCAGTGTGGTCAGGAATTCATTGCACAGGTCAGTATGGTCAGTTATACATTAACACAGGTTAGTATGATCGGTAATACATTTACACAGGTCAGTAAGATCATTAATACACTAACACAGGTCAGAGAGATCAGTAATACATTTACACATGTCAGTATGGTCAGAAATACATTGTACAGGTCAGCGTAGTCAGTAATACACTCACAAAGGTCAGTAAGATCAGTTATAGCTTTACACATGTCAGTAAGATCAGTAATACACTTACACATGTCAGGGTGGTCAGTAATACACTTACACAGGTTAGTAAGATCAGTAATACATTAACGCATGTCAGTTTGGTCAGTAATGCATTATAAAGGTCAGTGTGGTCAGTAATACACTTACACAGGGCAGTAAAATCAGTAATACATTAACACATGTCATTAAGATCAGTAATACATTAGCACATGTCAGTATGATCAGTAATACAATTACACAGGTCAGTGTGGTCAGAAATATTTTGTACAGGTCAGTATAGTCAGTAATACACTTGCACAGGTCAGTGAGGTCAGTAATACATTAACACAGGTCAGTATGGTCAGTAGTACATTAACACAGGTCAGTATGATCAGTAATACATTTGCACAAGTCAGTAAGATCAGTAATACACTTACACAGGTCAGTAAGATCAGTAATACGCGTGCACAGGTCAGTAAGATCAGTAATACACTTACACAGGTCAGTATGATCAGTAATATTTTGTACAGGTCAGTATAGACAGTAATACACTTACACAGGTCAGTATGATCAATAGTACAGTTACACATGTCAGTATGATCAATAATACACTTACACAGGTCAGTGTGGTCAGTAATACATTATACAGGTCAGTAAAATCAGTAATACATTTACACATGTCTGTATGGTCAGTAATACATTTACACAGGTCAATGTGATCAGTAATATTTTGTACAGGTCATTATAGTCAGTAATACACTTACACAGGTAAGTATGATCAATAGTACATTAACACATGTCAGTATGGTCAGTAATACACTTACACAGGTCAGTGTGGTCAGTAATACATTAACACATGTCAGAACGGTCAGTAATACACTTACACTGGTCTGTGTGGTCAGTTATACTTTGTGCAGGTCAGTATAGTCAGTAATACACTTACACAGGTTATTGTGGTCAGTAATATACTTACACAGGTCAGTATGGTCAGTAATACACTTACACAGGTCAGTGTGGTCAGTAATGCATTGCATTGGTCAGTATGGTCAGTAGTACATTAACACAGGCCAGTACGGTCAGTAATACATTTACACAGGTCAGTGTGGTCAGTAATACATAAACACAGGTCAGAATGGTCAGTAATACACTTACACAGGTCAGTATGGTCAGTAATACATTTGTACATTTACACAGAGGTCAGTGAGGTCAGTGAGGTCAGTAATATATTACAAAGGCCAGTATAGTCAGTTATAAATTTACACAGGTCAGTATGGTCAGTAATACATTAACACATGTCAGTCTGGTCAGTAATAAATTGCACTGGTCAGTATGGTCAGCACGGTACATGTATCTTATCGACGGATTTTCTACAATGTGAGTTCACGATGTCTTCAAAACGAAAACTGTATTTCTGTCTCTTTTAACATATCAACAATAATAATTATTCATACATCGTGAATGACAATCCAGTTATAAAGATATTCTCTATAATTACATGCAAGAACGTTGTAGTAGGTTCTGCATTAAGAATACCGGCATGTGACAATAACACAATTATAATATGCCGATTAACTCTAACGATCAATTACAACTGACATACCACTCACAACAAAATATTGTGCTCTGTACTTGTTAAGAAAAAAAAAAAAAAAAAATATGTATAATAAGAAGAATCGCAAAATATACAGTACATATCTAAGATCGATGAACTGTTTCCATTAAATTTTCTTTACAGTCTTACACAGTACTACGGTGAGGTTCGTGTATAGACACGTGACTTACACAACAATATGTATACCAAGTTTCAGCCATTCCTAATCACATGAAGAATCACTCGGATATTTTGTATGGAAGTTGTTTATGATGAGAGGAATTCTAATATAAAAAAATAGAAGCAGTTCAATTTGTTATTATTTCAATCATTTTCAGGTGTACGAGCCAATATACTAGGTCTAAAGACCTCCTGAAAGAAAAGACCAAGTCTGAATGTCACAGATCAGATCAAAAATATTAAATGCTTACCTTAAGCTCACGTGAGCTGAAAGATGATTGTTCTTCACTCAGGGCGGCATAGTGTCTTCCCTATCAATTCCATCAGGTCTACATCTTGACTTCGTATAACGATTCCTTTAAGTGGGATGTTCCTTATAGTTTATTATATAAATGGATTAATACTATGTGCTGACCTTGTAGACAAACTCTCAACTATCACAGTTCCGTAATGTATTTGTACACAGGTAGTATGGACATTTTATGGACGGATCAACTTCATTGTTAGTGCACCGATGTCGTTATGAGGGCGAAGCCGTATTTGTCTCCTTTTTAAATGCCAGCATTAACGGCTAAACCCAAACACCTTGGCAGACAATCCGGTCAATTAGATTTGGTATAAAACATTTTATAACTATACACAAGAGCTACACGTCAGTGGGTCTTGTAATACGAAGATAGCATGTAACAATAGTACAATCGTGATATCTTGATCAATTCTGGCAATCACATACAATTGAAGCACATTAACAAAACATGATGTGCTATGCGTGAATGCATACCGCTATTTAAACCTCGGGTAGAACAAACGGTGTTTTTGACGACCAGATTTATCCTTATGACACAAACTGATTACACACGGAGTACTGATTAAAAGCAGAACAAATGGAATCAGAAGACGTTTAGATAGAAATGTTTATGTAGAGCGGTATTAACACATAATGTTTATCCCCAAAATTAAACACTCAAACTCTTTATATTAACTTTTAGTTAGCAACTGCTATTCCAATTTGTATTTATTATTGTTTCAAAGTACCGATCAATTTCCTTCTAAAAGGTGCCGTGTTCTTTTACAAGACACTCGTAGATTAAACTTGTATTTTGTTATCTTTAATCGCCGAGTAACAATGCGGTTTATATGCAGTAAATATAAACTCTCAATATAGTTGTATGGTTTAAATCATATTAAAGGACTTGATCATCAGCATTAGGGGGATAATTGACCCATAAGTATAAGCATTGTATTATTTAAGGAACCTTGTCCCACTGCAAGCGAAAGAACTCGAGATTCCACTTATATATATAATTACAGATTTAAAGTAACTTCACCTCAACTTCGTTTTTAAAATTAAAGTGCATTTGACGAAGTAGCGAACATATATAACAGCAACGGTTCAAATAGTACTGCAACCACTTTCTGTTTTATCTTTACGTTACGGACGGGACACAGCTGGCAATACTAATTTATTCATGAAAGTCCGGCTACGTATGAATTTCGTTTCAGAAATTGTTAATCGCACACGCAGTCATGGCAGATAACGTCTCCAATGCTGAGTAACAGTATTTGTTGTTGGTACGTAGACCCTTACACAATGAAACCTCCTACTGGATGCGGATGCTTTTGTTCCACGATTCAGGTGTAGAGGAGACAGGAGTAAGTAACATCAGATAGGCGGTACCAGTTATAGAATACCACTATAAAGGAGGTCATGATCTCTCTGATGTATTTAAAATATATATATATATATTGCATTTATTGTTAGCATGCGTATTTTTTAAGATTCAATGATATGCTAAAATTAGCGTGAGCTAAATAGATACGTTAACAGTATCGGGAGAGGAAAATTGACACAGAGTCGGGATTTTACCGTATATACTGGTCAATTATTTGTATTCAATATAACTGGCCAGTGACCAAAATACGATGTTTAGATATAACGAACGATTAGGTCACCAGAACCTAAAATTTCAGATAAGAATTTCATCGCCCTATTCATGGATTACATTTCTACAATTTACCAAAAACCACAGACATATTTTTAAATGTTAAACACTCAAAAGACTCTAATATTGTATCATAGTATTTCAGAAAAAAATAGTTTGTCGTCGTTTTTTAAGATACGTCAATTTTGCCAGTTTTACTGTATTTGTGGTTATTTTTTGTTGTTGTTAATTATTTGCTTTTTTTCTGTTCTTTATATTTTTTTTCGTATTTCGTTACGTTCATATATAGTTTATTGACGGATAACACGTTTATGATTTATACAACAATAGCCTATCATTAATGTGGTCAAACACATACATGTATGGAAACTAGTATACAGCTACTGTGTCATGTCATGGTTCTAGCTCATTCATTTTACTTAGCTTACAAATGGCCGAGGTAAGGTAGTGTGGTGGTAGGATGCCGGGCCCTTGACCGAAGGTTTGCGGGTTCGAGTCACGTCACGGCACTGTGTTGTATATTTGAACAAGATACTGAGCTCCGCTTGTCCTAAGCTGTAAATAAGTACGTGGTTGGACAGTGCCAGAATTGCTGAATGCTAGTTGTGAACGCCTTTATCGCAGCACCCGGCTGTATGCTCCCAAGGGACTTCAGAAAGATATTGGCTGGTTGCAAAGGCCATACAACCAATGATTTTATTTTGTGAACCGCTTTGAGACTGCCTACAACCTAGATGTTGATAGAGCGGTATACAAGAACCTCGAATTATTATCATTATTTATTATATAACGTTTTTTAAGTTTACTTTTAGCATTCATTTTTATAATCATATTATGGACTATTCAAATCGGCCACCATTCGTCGACCGTGTTATCTGGTTTGTCAGTCCGTTGTCCGTCCTTAAACACTTATTGTAATTTATGGGAATTTAACAAAGGTATGCATATGCGCATTCAAGTTATATGCGTTTATTTTATTTCAAAGATAAAACATGCGTAGTTAAACACTAAACTTTATTTTTTACCAAGCGATCGCTTGTTCCAACACATTTTTTTTACCTATCAATATCGGAATATAGCATCATAGTAATAAACAGCAGAAAAAATGCTCTGGTGATTCAAACTATAAATAAAGTTTATGAATACATTAATTATACAGAATCACTTGATCAAGGAATAATTATTTGTCTTTATTTTTCAGTTAAGATATCACGATTACTGAAACCAAGATTACAGGCTTAATAGAACGACATTATTTTACATTTGCTACTGTCATTACTCTCGAATGTATTAGCATATGACACCATCATCATATCACAATCGATGTCATTACATTCAACTCAGTGACAGCTATCGCTGATACATGTATCACACAACAAAGCTGTCAGAATGTTTAGATGTATATCTGCTGTGTCTTTATATCGCAGTAATCAACAATGATAAGATATCGGATAGAACATCAGCATATCGTGTATTAGTTTAACAGCTAGGTCGTCATGTTGCCACCTAACTGATTTTAGAGAGAGGTTGTCAAAGGCTTCCTTACAATAGCCAGCAATCAACATGTTGTGGACGTCCTGTTTACAAAATGAATGATTTCATGGACACAACATGAACCAAAAAAGGGACATAAACTGCAAGGATAATAAGACCATGTGCTCCGGGACAATACACGTCCTCTGCTTCTTTAACAAATCTCAAATACAATTATATTCCAAACCAAAGTAATGACGCAAACTAAGACATATGTCTCATTTAAATCGTAATATATGATAATGCGTTGAGGACGTAACAATGCCATATTTTTTTGTCAGTTCGTATTGCATATTTCGATTGGTATTTGTTTTGTCGACGCTGTCATTTGTAGTGTTTGATTTCAGTCATAGATGAACTGTCAACGCATAACTATAACTCAGCGTTTCCGTAGCGTTTCCGTAGCACTTGCGTCTACATCTTTCATTCGAAAAGCATTTGTGAAACGTTCGGTTGAAACTTTAACGGAATATATATTTGTCGAAACGAATTGTTGTTAAACAAATCATTGTAAACCGCATTACGTGAACATTATTCCAACATCATATCATGAAAGGCTGAAGAAGAAAACAAAAATATCGGTTTTTAAATATGATAATGTGAATTTACATATACATGGACATAGACAATCCTCCTTCTATGGGACTACTGTGTGTTCGCCACACCAGCATCTAAGGGGTAATTTAAATAGTAAGCATACAGCTGGTCAGTTGGTAATGACCTGTCCCTTGATACAGGTTTACACAACTTCAGTGGCAGTTATAAAGGTTGCTATGGCAACATGACCACTCGCTGACAGATCCTTTCCTTTCAATATTATATATATACATGATAATAAAGAGTGATACTACATTGACCATCCACATGTAGTCACATTGAATTATGATGGGCTGCACCTAATCAATGTCATTTTGTGTGATTGCAAGGCAATTTATTCCTTGTCAATCAATCAAGTTCATCGTCTGTCAACCAGGTACATGCGTACACAGGTAAATCATCATACAGCAACACTTTTTATCCGGTGTTTATTTGTATACCTCGGTTCCTTTAATTTATATAAGGTTTCAGAATGTATATAAATGCCGGATAAAAATTATTGCTGTTTTTTACTGGAGTGTATAGGGTTATTACTCACTGAAAGTATCCCGAAACCGATCCCCTTTGGTTACATGTAGTGAATAGAAACTTCGTCACAGTCGGCTCATGATTGAAGGGAGGTAACTCTTGAAGTTCACTCAAAATCATCAGCTTACACTCACAAGGAATATAATGACAACCCAGCAATGCAATAGGAATGCCGTTTTCAAACATTCCGGTATCAAAACAACCATGCATCCTGTGACTCAGCCATTCGAAACTCATAACAACAACGAATTATTTTGTAATGATAAGTTATTAAATACGTTTTCTAAATTATACAATTAACTAAGTTTAATTGTTGATCAAAGCTTACATTTATCGTGCTTACCCTATCCGGATATGCAAAAGCGCTTACACACAATTACTATCGTCACATGGAAACGTTCCAGAATCCACCATCCAGGATACCCCTGTTTTACTTTTCTAGTCCGTGTGTCAATAGTCACTCCGAAAATAATAAAGAGAGTGGGAAACATGTATCGATAATAACAAGTGAAAATTGCCGAGAATGCACCCGCTGCAGGGATTTTTAAGGTATTACAAATTTGTGTGTTACGTCAGGACTTTGTTATATAGTATCAAGTATCATCACTAATTTAAGTATAAATGTCAAACGTCTCCATGATTTCCGAAAAAAAAACGATGGCCTGCATCAACAATAAGGGTTGAATAATCTCACGGGGGATATAATACACTTCATAAACTTACAGGGTGATTTGTTTACAGATCAGTAAACATACGAAATGAATGTTCAAGCTTCATTGATTCCGAATTGGACTACAGTTTTGTCCACATTTTGTCTTTTTATACATTTACATTGTACATCTCATTGACATAAAGTGATACATACCTCTGTCCTAACGTCTGCTTTCTCTATTTATCACAGATATATATCTGATGGTCGTTTTGTCCATGAGTTGTATGTCAGTCCTGACGTCAGTGTGGATATTAAGCATACACCACCAGCGCGGGAAACCAAATCGAGTCACAACATGGCTACGTGTAGTCGTACTGACGTTCATTGCTAAATGTTTATGCGTAAACATACGCCTTTTTGGCAAAAAAAAATAGAATGTAAGACTACAGGAACAGGCAAAAGAAATAAAAACAAGAAAATTCGAGTCGCAATGGAAGTTCTGGAAATTATTCGAATGGATGCGAACGTGAGAGATCACTTTGACATCGAGAATAGCGTGTCAACAATCGGAAACAATATATTATAGGGAAAGTTATCTCGAGCGCGATAACGCCAATAAGGAGTTGATTGATTTGCTACAGACGCGCCGACTGGAGGAGCTTTATGAAGAAGAAGTATACAAGGAATGGAAAGACGTCGCCTTTGTTCTTGACCGGGTGTTCTTCGTTCTATTTTTACTCATTACAACCATAGCAACCGTTTCTATCCTAGAGATGCGACCTTCTCCCGGTAAACACTAACTGTTGACGTTGTTACAAAATACACATACATTGTCATTCTCACCCATATGTAAATTGGTACAAATGTTGAAATGTGAACTTGTCATAGTAATGACGTCATTAGGCCGAAAAGACGTACCAAAGTTTTGATTTTGAAATATATACTCATGTAAAGTGTAAATTAAAATGTGTCTTCCATAATTGTCAAAACTACTGTTTTATGAAATTGTTAATATTGTTAGAAGGTTGCGTGGTAACGGCGATTGTGTGACGTCTTTCTGTAATGAAAGAGAATGCTTACAAAGTGAACGAGTCTGGACGTGGGGTCAGTGTTGATGTGACCATCTCGGGTAAATTTATATGTACGAATTGTATATTTCACTATATCGTGTGTGTTGTGTAAAATGTATTATACTGTGCTGTAATTGTCAAACTGCAAAATAATATATAACGGAATTAACTTGCCACTCATTCATTTATTATAACATATTTTACTTTCGATACAGTCATTGTACAAATCTTGACAGTAAATGTACTATTTAAGCAGTATATATTAATTTCTAAAAGTAATTGTGGAATGATGTAAACAGTCAATATAAAGCCCAAGACAGGTTCTGGGACGCAGCTAGTTGCTTGTTTTTTATCTAAAAAAATAACTGTATGACTCGAGAAAATAGGCATTGAACCTTTCACCTTATACTTTGCCATTTGGTTTTTCGAACAAATGAAAACTATTTTTAACAAAGTTTTGTTATAAAGCGGTACTACTAAATGAGGTACAGTATCATAGAGGCATATTGCTTGTCTGCGTTTTGCAGGTAACATGGTCTTATATAACCTGTCTGGATTGCTGAGAGTCTTAACGCTTTATGGATGTGTTTTTTCCCTTTCAAGTGTGATTATATTTGAGTGTTCATTGTGTAAGTTAACAGAGAAGTTAAGGCTAGTATAAACAATTAGTTATGGACTTCGTTTCGATTCTAAAAAGCTGTCAAACTAAATTAAGGATATATGGGGTTTTTTTGCTTTCATTTTGATGATTTCTTGCAAAAGATTTCCATTTTGTGACACAAGTAAACCTAATTGTACTCAATACAAGTTATTTGTCGTTTATTGGTAAAACATGCAAAATATCAAAAATGTTATTCTGAGATTGTTAAGAAACGAACATTTTGATTTAACAAGAAGGAGTTGTTAATAAAGAAATATTTTAATGAAGTTTAGGTGAATGAATGTTTTGAATGTCTATTCTACCCTACTTGTAGAACAGTTTTATTATTTAGTACAGCATGCATGCAGGACGTAGACAGATATGCTCAGACACAGGGGTTCGTCTCGTTCAACTAGACGCTTGATCACTGCGTAGCTTGCGCTTACAAGAATATCAAGAGTCTAGTTGAACGAGACTAGCATAGGGGTACGATATGTTTGATCATAGCTTTTGTTTACAGAATGTCAGTTACTGGATATTTCTCTTTCGGTATAGGGTGATAGAAGCCACTTCTAAACTGCATTTATCGCATATTTCTTCCTATACTTTATTTATGAATACATACCTGCGTCATTTTAGTCACGCAATATTCGCTGGAAATACATAATCACAGTCGTCCCGTAATACCCGCACCGGAAGTAAAATTGTAGCGCGTAACAACATTACTATAAACATCTTAAAATATCATATCAAAATTATTCGGGTTACCGGTGACTAATGTTCTGTAAAAAAAATTGCCCTGTAAGTTAGACGACGGACCAGTATTTCTAAACCATTTTCAAACAATGTATGAACAGACGATTTCAAAATTTGATTTAAAATTTGGTGTCAGAGCAGATACATCTGTTGGAGAGCTTTGATTTGTTATGTAAGTTTTTGTGTTTTTCTTCATTTTGTGAATATCTAATTTCAACAGATTTGATTGGCATTATACCTTGCAATGTCGAAAGATGTGGACGCCAGGTTTAAATCCTATATAAAGCGTTTAAGTTCCGTTTCTTGGTGACACATGGACCCACATAACATATATCAACAGTATGATAATGATTAAGATATATCATACTGTCGTTATTCAGGTTTTCTCGTAATAACGAACATTACCAGGTCTGGAACATCTAAAATAAAAAGGGGAACATTTGAAACTGTCATGTTTGTATCAATCAATAGGTGAAGCACAAGCATTGATTCTCTTAGGAAAATAAAGAGTCCACTTGCCGCAATATGTCCCTTTGACTCGCCAGTTACACTACCAAGTGGCGAAAGATACAGACCCGCGAAAGTTAGTTCTGGTGTAGCCGAGCTCCAGTGTCTAAATGGAGGGCGTTGACATATACATGTACATGTAGGGGAATACACAATTACAATTCAGATACAAAGGTTTTACCCTAAGCATGTATGACCATGAGTTAAATGTATCTCAAATTTTACTACACTTTCACTCAGTACAGTAAAAGTATTTGAAATTTAAACAAAATCATCAGCTATATGTAACGTAATAGGAGGAGAAGAAGTGCAAGGCCAGACCGAATTCATACCCGGGATCCACCGAACTCCAGACCGACGCTCCAGCATTATAACTACCTGGTCGCCGACCATCGAACCAGTCAAGTTCCGCTACATTCCTCCCCCCTTTTTCCAAGCCAGCACTCCATTACTTTAAACTCAGGTTCGGATATCCTCTTCCCAAGCGACACCAAAAGCTTAAAACAAGAGTTAACACGCTCATCAATTTTGTAGCACAGGCGCTTTCGATGCAAAGGGGAAAGCGTGACATTACGTTTGAGTGGAGCTCGAGCTCATTCAACTTTGGAGTCGAGATAAACTATTGTGCCGCCATTTTGTTTTGGCACTGTATTATATATGGTAAAAAAGAGAACTATTTGCTATTGATAATTTAATGTTATACAGTTATTTTCAGACATTTGTCTTGACATATTCAGTCCAAAAAGCTACACATGTGTATGTGATGATCTGTATTTATGATTTGCTTGCACAGTTGCATTGTTCCACATACTTATTAGTTATAGAGTTCAAGGTTCTCCCTTTAATTCTGAATTTACCGCTATATATAACAATAATTATGTGCTTCTCTAAAAATGTGTTTTCAATGTTACAGAAAATGTATACAAATGTGACGTTATTTCCGATAGCGTTCAAGAACAATGTTAACGATGTCCTGTAATGAAATGAAGATGTGTGCCTCATGCTTAGATTTGACCCTGACCATTTTGTTTATACCGATGTCGACCTTGACCTTTGTAGATACAATAAGGTTTGACCTTAACATTGTGAACGCATTGGTGTTTGAAATTGACCTTTGCAAATGTATCCAAATGTATCGTTGACCTATTTTATTAGAAAATTAACCATAACCTTTGAAAGTGATGTTCGACCTTGACCTTTTTTTTATGTACCAGTTGCTGACCATGAACTTGATAAATCATAAGATTAAACAAGTTGGGTATATAATTGATTTTCTCACTCATATATCAAAGACAAACTAGTACAACAATCACCATTTGACTTGTTTTCATTTAAAAACAAATAAGAGTTAGTCTCAAAATCCTACCGAAGGTTTGACGTCGTATTATTTTGTTTGCGTCTGATATTTAGCTGACGTTGGGTAAAGTAACAATTTAAAGAAGTTGCTGATAATTTATTTCATAGACTCTCGTTATGCTTATATGATTGGTCTTTTAAAGTTAAATATCATTTGTGCATGAATAGAACTATTTAATTAAATTCTAATCTTGTAATATTGAATCAAATTTTAATTTTGATTCCGATGTCTCTTGACTGTGTAAGTGCTCACAACGAAATGTATTGTGCAACATATATGCAAGAAAGAGTTCATTAATTAAATTCTCCACTTTGAAAATGCGTATCGGTTGCTGTGAATGTCAAATGACATTATTTTAATATGTTTGTTTTAACGGACACTGTTAGGATACTTTCCTGTCGGCATAAACTGTACTTTTCCCATGCGATTTATTTCATATAAATGTACATTTCTATAACTTTCCAAATGCTGATATGATGAAATCATATTTCAAATTAAAATAATGCAATTTGATACTAGCATATTGTTCATGATAATTATTCATTCAATTTTATGGATTAACCCAGATTAACTACTGCTCGAATTAGTTACCTGGATATTATATATAGATTAACACAGTCTGTTGTCAGGGTTTGTCGTGAGAATAATTTTCTAATTGCGAACAAGTGGGTAAAATCGAGAGTCCATTGCAAATTGTGATATTTAGCACATGCAAGCAATGAGAAAATTGTTGGAGAGAAAAACCTGGAAAACATATTGCGATAATCTGTTTATCATCTACATATTACTACCTTATATATTTCTCCATTCATTAGAGGTTCCCTAAACATCTTATTTTTCCAAATAACTTTACTTCTTACTGTAGACTAAATAATATATCGTCGATCTATGACAAACGTAAACAAATAGAATATTTGCGCGGAGGAATACCATTAACCTTAAAACTAAGAACTAAGAAATACATATGTTAAACATGTTTATCGTCATTGGTTTCTCCTTATTGCATATTTACGCTGTACATGGTATTGCTTTCCTCAACAATATGTTTTTGAACTTTTCATTGATTTGTTTATGACGGACTACTTTCTTACCTGGATCAATTTTGTGTGGATACTGTTTCCGGTTCAGGACCTCAACTGGCGTGAGCAGACGTTATTGTGTTGGAAAAAAGCCCGTTCCAAAATGGGTACAGACCAACCACCGATAAAGATAAAATTTCCAATTTAACAATAGCAAGGGGGTTGATTTTAAGATATAAAGATACCGTGAAATCAGTTATGTTCTCGGGGCTCACATTTCATTGTTTCTCGACAAAACACCATTTCGTGGATTCATGAGTTCGTGGATTACGAGTACCCACTCGAACGAAGAACTTTGTTACATACTTTAAATTAATTCTTGGACATATGAATTCGTGGAAGAACATTACCCTCGAAACCAACGAAATTCAAAACCCAAGAAAATGAGTGATTTTACAGTATGTATCAGGAACGTGTCTTCAAACGTTATCTTTCCACAAATCTTTTCACAAAGGTCAGCTTTCTGTAAAAAAGTCTACTCGTCGTTCTTACTTGCTGTCATTATTGACAACCTGCCAATATCGACCACATGAATATACAGTTTATTGATCATGACCACTTGTGAATAAAGACTGNATACGACGAAAAGGAAAGTTATACGAGGGAGTGATCTATAGAAAGTTAGGCTGTAAGCTACAGAAACCTTCGTTTTTACATGTTGTATTTAAAAATTAAAATTTGTCTAGTATGGCTTTTATCAAATTTTACTTTTAAAACCAGTTAAGGGTTCACAGCCAAGTTTTACCCCTTTTTGCCATGTTTTGCACATCTCTTTTTTGACTAAAATATGTTTTATTAACAATGCATGAAATACTCATTTAAATAAAGATCGATCTTGCTCCTAGGCGATTTAAACGTTCGATATGTTATTATCAAACGTAGTCGTACGGTCTCCTCCAATATGTCGTTTTTACATTACAAAATATTTTATAAAACAAATCAGATTTGATTGGAATTGGGCAACAGGTAAAGTCTATACAAGCCCTCTCAAATATGTCATAAAACATAACGGTGTAAACAATGTCACTAAGGCAATAAGACGGACCTTTTTATGATCTAGTATAAACAAGCAATGATGCATTCACATGAAAAAACATTTAAATTCACTTTTAAAACCAGTCTAGGGATAATATAGAAATGAACATATAATCGTAGGTACGGCGAGAAGGTAAGTTATACGAGGGAGTGTTCCATAGTAAATTGGGCTGTAAGCTA
>NW_018405047.1:72094-72463 GCF_002113885.1 Mizuhopecten yessoensis
TACACGTGATTCCAAATTGCCTTAGGATACTCTAAACTATATTTGGATAAACTTCCTTAATTAGTTGTATTTTATGCAGAGTAGTTAAGGTCTGAATATTGGCATTGTAGATGGATAATCTCAATCAAAGTTCCCTAGTGTATTCTTTACAGAATGGAATATGCCTAACCATTGACTTTGTATGTAGAGATTTTACAATACGAGTTTCCTGGTGTATTTGGTACACGTTGACCTTGTGATGTACAGTTTCATATGTATTGATGGACAGGTAAACAAGGTTTGCGGGTTAACCTCGTAGGCGGATTCCCTTCAGCCGGATATGTATCTGGTAGTGCACAGCATGATATAACTGAAAAGTCGCTTTTGTTT
>NW_018405047.1:73166-73447 GCF_002113885.1 Mizuhopecten yessoensis
TTTTTTTAATACTTACAATGGTAATTTTAGGGAACAAAGACAACGAAACCCACAAACAACATTGATAGAACAATCCAGACACATGCGAATGCAAATTTGTGTGAAGTGTGCGAATGATGGTTTCGTATAGACCTTCACAACATTAATAACAGGTCGTACAAGGAATTTAGTAACGGTACTTAAGCGACTAAAGAATACTTTTGTTATGTTCAAAATTTAATTAGTACATGCGTATTGTATTGTATTGTATTGAATCATACTGATATTCTTTACTGCATATG
>NW_018405047.1:73692-74262 GCF_002113885.1 Mizuhopecten yessoensis
ACAATGATATGCGGCAGGTATGCTGTTGAGAAAAGTTACCACTGAGTTATTGCACTTGTTTGTACCATTATAACTGAGTTAATAATCGAATCTAAAGCCGTAAACACTTGAGGTGATTTCACAAGAATGATATATGGATTAAGATACAGAAGAGTTAGATCCATGATACAAACATGTATGACTGGGATTGTTTAGAGTACACATTTATCTCATATTGGGTGAAATGTATTCATTTGAACCGGTGTAATGGAAGAGTATAGTGTAATGGAAAATGTACAGAATTAAACTATTTGGAAATTACTTAGAGTATTCAATCTGGAGTATGAAGACATAAACCAGAGTACGAGGAAAATATTATTGATCTCAACAAGGTAACTTTGAGTAGGTGTGGCCTACTAGACCTTTCTAGATTTGGGGTAGACCTAGCACGGAGCGTTGAGACAGAGACCTAGACAAGCAAATAAAAATGGTCATTTCAAAAATGATTTGATATGGAGCGTAGCGTATAGGGTATGTCAGAGTGTATAAACGCACGTGACTACAGGTAAGCGAACAGGTAACATCATATGG
>NW_018405047.1:75380-83473 GCF_002113885.1 Mizuhopecten yessoensis
AATCAACTCTAGCATGCACCGAGTCTTTGTGCTCAGTATAAATCGTATTTAACAAAGACATAATTCTGAAAAAAACAACAGTAAGGTTTNATCTGAAAAAAAACAACAGTCAGGTTTGATAAGCCGAGAATAATATATCAGTTGTACATGTAATGAAAACCAGGGAATGTAACTAGAGGCAAGGAAAACTAAACGATCGTTCTCTAGTGTTTTGTCACAAGCAGGGGGACAGGAATCCTTAATAGAGATGAAATGAAAAAGAATGTTTGAGATGTTCCGTGATTTTACAACTCTCAGTGTCCGTCTCTGACACCGTGCTAGGTCTGCCTCAAAATAAGAAATGTCTACTAAGGAGTGATATATGTATGAGGACTGGCCAATTTTACACTGATTTCCATAAGCTTACTATACTTTGACTATTATGCTATTCAAATAAGTTGACTATACTTTTAATATTGTGTTATTCAAATACGCTAACTATACTTTGCATACTGTGTAAACATTCTGGTAAGTGTGATTTGAATATGCTTGCCAAACTAGTGTATACCTAGCGAGGCCGCGGGGTACGCTATTGATTGAGTCGGTGGCGAAAGAATATCAATGGTCAGTAGCATTAAGTAGCAAATCGAGTATAATGCGATATAGATAGATTCGGAGTTCATATATACATTACTCGCACAAGGACCAGGCAAGCTTCACTGTTAGGTATATAAATCTACTCGGTATTGACTGTTTCCATCTCAGGTATGCTGTAGAGGTTGTACTGTAAGACCCTGTGTTTGTTAACTTATTACTTTATACTTTACAGTATTACGGCTATTAATGAAGTCTTTTGTAATATTCAATATTTAGTAGTTCATGTGTACGTATTGTATTGAATCATACCGATACTCTATTCTACATATGTAACTTATATAAGTTCGTCATAATATTTCATTTTTATTATTTGTACTATTTCATTATCCTGAAATTATGAATAATTTATTGTGAATTGCTTGCATTTGTAACTGACAATTGCTTGAAAATTAGATAAAACACAATGAACCATGATAAGCGAGTTGTTCCTCTATCCACTTAGATACATGTAGAACATTAAACTGAAACCTAGAGAAAACTTAAATTTGACATGCCGTAAACCGACGGGAAACAAATTGCCCGATTGCAACTTTGATTGTATGGGCAGAAAAGATAGAAGAGTGGCGCTGATTAAAATTGGGCTTCCGACCTTCAGTATCAACCCTCCTTGTATTCCCTTCAATAGTCGAGATAGCTGTTTGAGGTAGACAACTTCCTTTGAAATTGCATATTAAATTTAACGTTTATCTTTGGATTCAGGCTCTCTAGCCCCTTTTTACATTTGCGCTAACATCAATATTTCATGTAATTGGTTTATTTTTTTCTGTATTTATCCAAGTCTATGTTTAAATTTGACTTATAATACTTTCTTGTTTGTGCCATATAAGATCTAGTGTTATCCGATTTACATCTAGTAAAATAGTTCTTACTTTTCCTGTATTTTTTCCGTGCCTGTTTACATGCTGGAGAATACCAAGGTTTGTCATCATTTAATTGATTAGTGATTCGAGTACCCGTTTTAAATGTTCCGAATACAGTAGCTGCAGCATTTATGTACATTGCATTCATTTTTTTCAACACTTTGATTAATCGATTCCGCTGTGACTTCGTGCAATTATGTTGTTAATCTCTTCAACATTAATTAACAAACATATCTCGTTTACTATCATCCCACGGTTTTATTACTTCAGAGCAACTGTTATTATCCGGGGTTTGTGGGGAATTTGAAGGAAATTTGAGAGACAATGTGATGGGAGAATGTACGTCAGATAAGAGTATATCTATATCACCAACCGACATATTTGATATGTATTCTAAAATATTGTGACTAGAAATGAAGTAATCAACTACGCTTGACTCTTTACATGTATTATTCCCACTTGTAGTGTCGCCTAAATGACCATTCAGTATGTACAGATTATTAGTTTTACACATTTCCAGGAGTAATCTCCCAAATGGGTTTACAGTTTTATCGAATGTTTTTTCTGACCTGTTGAACTATATTTTCAGGATAAAATGCGTGGGGGGAAAAGTCAACTACATGCTCATTATTATTGAAATTTAAGTCACCAACTAACAACGAATACTTGTCATCATTCATTAGTTGGTGCATTTCAGATTCAATACTGTTAAATGCATCTTTGCTACTGTATTTGGAATGTTCAGATGGGATGTATACTACGCCAATTATAACACTTTTTTTTATTTAAATCGATCGCAGACAAATGATAATGCAGCTGCAGGTGATACTGCCGTGAAATATATAATTATTAGACGTCAAGCCTGCACCATAAGCACAAGTGGACCGCAGTCTGTGTCTCGAGGCATATTGATGGCTCACGGCTATACACGCGGGTTTGTCTACCTTTTCGACTAATGGACTTTTGCTTTGAGTAGTCGGGGATAACTTATATTTCGATTTTTGTAACTATTATAATTAGAGATATATTAGTGAACTCAAAAACAACTTGTTCATCATGCCATACCACAAAATAATGAAGATATATGTACTAAGATTTTTAAATATGAAGGGACTAGCTCTTTTAACATAATATCTTGTCGACTTGAAAATCGTGCAAGTCAGTTGAACTCTGATCTCCTTAGAGACCATCTTAATGATAGTCCCTCCTGTATATGTGGTTACAATAATGAAGATATGAGTCACTTCTTTCTACATTGCATTAATATATGACTCAACGACAAAATATGTTAATATCTCTGACTCATTTACAGCTTGACACACATTTAAATTTACTCTTAAACTTGGACCTAAACATTTATGAACATCTATTTTTAATATTAAGATATTGTCTAAAGAAAGTAGTTTCCTTAGTGAAGATCTTAACTCTGCTATTCGTGTTTGTGTTCAGAGATATACAGAATCAACCAACATATTTTGAATGTTATGTGTGCATGTATACATGTATGTATATGTGTATGTATGCATGCATGCATGTATGTATGTGTGCATGCATGGACGCATGTGTATGCTTGCGTGCATGCATGTATGTATGTATGTATATATGTATGTATGTATGCATGTTTGTAAAAAAGTTTGAATTGAAATGATATCTAGAAAATATTATTTTTGAGTACACTGTTTGTCACGTTTAGGTAAGAACAGGGACAAGAGCACCATGCTTCCTTTTATCTAGAAACATTGAAGTATGACGTCACACACTTTTAATTGTCGGTGTTAAGGACGTACTCCACTCAAATTTTTAAAAAGGAAATATGTGTCGTGAACACAGTTCAAAAACATTTACTTCGACAATGCAGTTTTATGGTTTTAGGGCACAATATGATAATTACAATGATTAACCAGTATATCACAACATGTTGTGTCAACATGTTTCTCAATGCATCATACTACGTATATGCATGTTCATTTAAAACACATTTTCTGCAAAAAATAGATGTTCCAATACACAACTAAATGCTCAACGTTACGATACAAATCAATTGTGTATCGTTTTGATAAAATATCGATAATATTAAACGAAATAATCATCAATTGCGCGGATCCAGGATTGTGTGTGTGTGCAATTGTGTGTGACGGGGTCAAGTACCGCTGGGGAGTAAGAGGGTCTCGGAACGTACACCTCTGGTTATTTACAACTCACACGATAAGATATAGATACGATAAATAATAATGTATTGAAGTGCCACGCCATAGATCGACCGTAAAATACAAATCAAAATGATAGAATCTACAATGTGTAATCGATCAATGCCAAGCTATAGATATTTGATTTAGGAGATGCTAAAATCGATATTAAAATAATCATAGTCGATGCGTTTAAAGTCAATCAATTCATATACAGATGTCAAACAAAAATATAGCATCATATTGGTACGAACAGATTGCTATACAGAATCTCGCAACGATGTCAGTTCAATGCTGAGCCCGCCTAGCGTGCCCTTCAGATAAAATGTGTAGCAAAACCCATCCGCTCGCAACAAAAGTACCCCACTCGACAGACCCCGTCCCAAAGTGACACGAGTGAAGAGTTATGTGTATCACATAACGTCAATGTATGACACCTTAATACAATCGGAGGGAGAACACAATACCTCAGATCAGAATGAGATATGCACGATTTTACTAGTGATCGGAGAGTGGGGAGATTGACATTACACGAGCCGGTCGGTTGGGGGATCCCTATCAGCCTAGCGATTAAGCATACCCCCATATTTACAAATTTCGTCTTTTACGGTCAAAATATTGTAAAAAGGTATATTTCCAACACCTCGCCTTGCCCGCATTGCAGCAAAGGACTTTTTTCCCACATCCCTGACTCTATGTTATTGTTGAGCGGTTACTGCACGTCACGTCACGTGAAACGGGGTGTAAGACAGAAATGTCTTACACCCCTTTCTTACTCTTGACCACTCTATCGTACACACGGAAATGACATAAATGCTTGTTCCCAACTGTAAACAAGATAGGATATATTTCACTTTTGCATATCTTATGTAATATTTGAGAATTGTAGGTATCATTATATGGCTTGTGTCACCCAAACCTAGTAATGATTGTCTTACAATAAAATGTACGAAATGAACAATTGTCATTAGTTCATTATGACACAGAATAGTCGATATTCCCGTGAAACAAATTCCCCGAAAATAAATGATCATTTCGTTAGCAATACTGAGACGATATTTTTAAATAAACAACATGACACACAGTTCAGTAAGACAGTAAAAAATACCACCTGTAGGTCTCTGATTATACAGTTGTCAACATAGATCAATGATGAGCAGAAAGAGGGGACGCAACAGCCGCGGATCAACGATATTACGAAGGTTGCCCCCGGTTGGATAAAGTCAAGTTTTTGCATACTACACGAATGCGATTAACACATATATACATAAATACATATACATATACTTTATTTNTATACTATAATGTATTTTATATATATTAAAATGTATTTACATTGACATATCCATAAATTTTGAAAACAAAAATTACTTTATTGTCAAGTTTTTGCATACTACACGAATGCGATTAACACATATATACATAAATACATATATATACTTTATTTCACGTCGTGTACATTGTCAACAAACATAAGCTGTGAAGAGCTTTCATTACGACACCGCTAAGGGAAACAATGTTGTTTTTGTGATGAAGGATGACAAATACCCCTATCAGATATCTCTCTCTCTCTCTTTTCTGTAACTGCTGGGTATCTAACCGAAATAATTGGGAGAGTGAGTGATGTGAAGCTCACGCTTGATTGCACACAGTAGTAATGACTGTGCGTGTTAGCGATCATGGNACCCTATCAGATATCTCTCTCTGTAACTGCTGGGTATCTAACCGAAATAATTGGGAGAGTGAGTGATGTGAAGCTCACGCTTGATTGCACACAGTAGTAATGACTGTGCGTGTTAGCGATCATGGCTACCCAGGCACCCACACATGCACCCGAAAGATCCATTATTATGTATAATATACATCAATTACAATCTTTTTAAAATTCTTTTGTTTTCGGAAATATACTCATAATTAACAAAATAACATATCCTAAAAGCAGTTTTTTCAATATCGGTATTTATACGGGTTCGTGAACGAGACACGTCAAAGAAAGACACCAATACACAACCGCTTATGCGTCTGTATTCGTTATTTTAGTCACGAGTATCTAACAAAAGAATATTTGAAAACTTTAACATGTAAACCAGAGGGTGCTCTTGTAAATTAACGTAGTCTGTATTTCGCGGAAAGCATGAATTTCCTTGTAAGTATCGCCAAGATGGCAGATGACAGCGAGTATTGTATCAATATTAATTCGATCAACTACGCCAAAGAACGATTGATATAACACCCACCCACTTACATGTGTAGATTATCCATAAGACTTAGCGTGCGTAGTTATCTACATAGTATCACGAACCTATATAAGACCTGCTCACATTTTAACCTTTCAAAAGTAAGACACCGACATTGTTTCTAGACGCCATTGATCCATATAATCGATACTTTCAACAATTATATAATCATGGTCATGGCTCGGAGGGAATACTAGGTAATTTCCTTCAAAGCTTAAGTACAATGTACAAGCGTACATCATAATACATCCTCAGTGTTTATGCTTGTTTACATATATGCAATAATTGAAATTAAACCCTATTTTAATAGTTCTATTTGTAAGCAATACAAATGATATTGCATATTGGCAATACGTCTAAACTGAACTGTCTTGCATTCAACCATTATTGAAAAATATAAAAAATAACAATAAATATGATATAAAATGAAATTAAAAAGCGGCATTTAAATGATCATCTTTACGCTTGAAACAACTATGAAAATAGGAATAATCATTTCTGTGTGGTGTGTTCATATTACCAATTAAACAAGAGGAGGCAAAATATAAATTTTACAGAAAAAAATCGTGCTTCCTCAGATTAGCATTTGTGTCAGTTAAACACACTTAATTCGAAACAACTAGAACATACCCTTCAAATCCTCAATTTGACAGCATGACACGCGCAGTTCACGAACACATTACGAAAATGACGGGGACAAATTTATATTGACTGTTTACCTGTTTTGTACAAGTCTATACAGTAAAATAGTGAGTAGGATGCGAGCTGGATTTTTAGACTTATAATGTGTATCAATATGTTATTATCGAGATAACCGCATGCTTATATTGCAAATTACCAAGTGAGATTTTAACGTTAAATTAACAAAAATATATATTTGCGTTTGGTTTTCATTTTTGATCCAAAGCTTCTAATTTCTTTTCGAACTACCTAATAAATTCGATTCAATTTGGAAATAAATCCGATTCCGAATGCGCTATTTTTTTATTCTAATTATTATTGACAGTAGATTGGACTAGCTATTACCCATGTAATTTATCCTGACCAATTGTTGGCACACTCAACGTTCCACAACAATACAGAGTTATCATCCGTGCAAACAGGTTTTACAAAATAGATTTTTTGTCACACATTTGATTTAGTGAAGCAACCAAACCGACTTTCAAAAAGTCACCAGCAGACATTTCATCCGAATACTGTTGAGATGGTTCAAGTGCAAAGCTAGTGGGTAACTAAATTGACAGTTGAGCTTAGTGGGTACGTTTTGGTCCTGCTATAGTACAGATAAGATATTAAGCTGAAACGTTTACTCGATTGGACTGTTGTGTGTGTTTATTTGTCCTCTGTTGTCGTGTGTGTTTACGTGTCCTCTGTTGTCGTGTGTATTTACGTGTCCTCTGTTGTCGTGCTCGTGTGTGTTTACGTGTCCTCTGTTGTTGTGTGTGTTTACTTGTCCACTGTTGTGTGTATGTTTACGTGTCCTCTGTTGTTGTGTGCGTTTACGTGTCCTCTGTTGCTGTCTGTGTTTACGTGCCCTATGTTGTCGTGTGTGTTAACGTGGCCTCTGTTGTTTTGTGTGTTTACTTCTCCTCTGTAGTCGTGTGTCCTCTGTTGTCGTGTGTGTTTACTTGTCCTCTATTGTCGTGTGTGTTCACGTGTCCTCTGTTGTCGTGGGTGTTTACGTGTCCTCTGTTGTCGTGGGTGTTTACATGTCATCTGTTGTTGTGTGTGTTTACGTGTCTTCTGTCGTCGTGTGTCTTTACGTGTCCTCTGTTGTCGTATGTGTTAACGTGTCCTCTGTTGTCATGTGTGTTTACTTGTCCTCTGTTGTTGTGTGTGTTTACGTGTCCACTGTTGTTGTGTGTGTTTACGTGTCCTCTGTTGCTGTGTGTGTTTACGTGTCCACTATTGTCGTGTGTGTTTACGTGTCCTCTGTTGTCGTGTTTGTTTACGTGTCCTCTGTTGTTGTGCGTGTTTACGTGTCCACTGTTGTCGTGTGTGTTTACGTGTCCCTTGTTGGTGTGTGTATTTACGTGTCCTCTGTTGTCGTGAGTGTTTACGTGTCCTCTGTTGTTGTGTGTGTTTACGTTTTCTCTGTTGTTGTGTGTGTTTACGTGTCCACTGTTGTCGTGTGTGTTTACGTGTCCTCTGTTGTTGTGTGTGTTTACGTGTCC
>NW_018405047.1:93601-106750 GCF_002113885.1 Mizuhopecten yessoensis
TATATATATATATCCCCTGTTCAAAAAGGTTTAAAACTCTTCACACAAACTATCACCAATTAAGTCAGCAATGACCTAGTCAAATATATCAAATTATTCTGTAATTTTCCAGTGTCACCTTACGTTAACACCATTTAACCGATATAGTACAAAAAAGAACAAAAACATTCATCTTCAACAGTCTTTTATACAAGTTTGCGGGAGAGGATTGACACCTACGATAGTATTTGAAAAAAAATCTTACTCAAAAGAAATATGACAGATATAACATAATTTCTTCTAATGTTCTTGAAATGAAAATTAGTAGTGATCAATAAGAATGGGAGATACAACGTGTGTGTGCTTTAAAAGTGGCGACAACAGGGATGAACACATTTAATTGCGTACAGAAGTCTAGTTATATGTTTTATTTGTTGTAAACTTTTATAACTTTTTACTTTGAGTCAATGAGATAACCGATATATATCATTGTATACTGGAGTGTTCAGGTATACAGATATGTGGCTCAACTGTACACGTGTAATCCGTAATAGTCATGACTAGTACAAATAATCGAGTTAAAAGGTGCATACACGTTCTGTACTTGTTCTATAGTATACACATACATGATTTCTTTTTCGAATTCGTTATAAAGAGGTATTGTCATTTCAAAATAAAGGTATTTTGCGTTATAATATTTACATGTAACTTTTTTCCTTGCAATACCCGGAGTAAATAAAACATTTAACGAACACGGTGCACATTATAATACTCACACATTTAATATAATATACCCACTACTGTACATCGTTATACTCGGCGTACATGTAGCATGGTGTAATCACTTCTATACATTGTAATACTTGGTCTGCAATATACATGCTAAATACACGTAATGTCCATTACTATATTTTCATTTAGTTTTTCATTTTCTGTAGTATATACTCATGGGAGTTAAACACATACCAAGTGACACTCTATTCCTCAAAACCATTCAAGCATGGACGTCTATTGTGATATAAAAGTTCCTTCCTGTTCTACTGTTGAAAAAGAATGGGGGTAAATAAAACCCTTAATATGTGAGTATCCAAATTAGTTACAAATCATATAACTAGTAAAGAGGAAACGGGCTGTTGGCATACTAAAAAACAGCGTGTTGCAAGGTAAAATTGCATAACTTGTTTGCAGTGCGAATACAGCGGGTTTTTTCTGAATCATGTGAACAAAACTGGGTCGACCATCAACTTACGAGGCTTCAGGCCCAGTCGCCAGTGAAACCACTAGGACATAGCTTGGTCGTCGTGTACACGGAAATTGACCTATCAACGCAGTAACCTGATACATGTCAATTATGACATCACGTTAAAGACCAATGGGACAATGGTATTTTAAGGATGAATCACGATTATGTGTGTCAGTTGATGACTGGAGACATCTTGATCAACGCCTTACCCGCTGCGTCGTTAAGGGGGCGTTTGCGTGATGGTGTTGCATCGCTTAGGATCTTAGAAATTGAAATAAGATGCGTTATCGAGGCAATATTCTGAGGATGATGACATTCAAAATGTGTTAACATCATATGTTCTGGCACTATTTTTTTTCAACAAGACAACACACCAGTGAATACTAGATGCGTCAATGGGGAAATGTTTTCGTTTCGGAGTATCTATTAATATCACCTAATATGTTCAGGATCGAACGTTAGGAAACGTAAAAATCAGAGATCTAACAAGCTGGAGCTGGTCCAAGCGTTGTCAATGGATAGGACAACACCCTCAATGTATTTACAAATCCAATGCATGGCGTCGCTGAAGCATCCTTTCCGGAACAAATAATAGTGTCAAATATGCATCCAAGGTTACTTGACTTTAACAGTGATGACGCCTATTAAAATTGATTCGGCTGGAAATCGAATTGTGTTTGATGACAAATACATTAACCAAATGTTCAATTAATAAATTGAAATCAAGTTACATGTAATGCAAGGATAGTTTAGTAGCACTTAATTCTAGTTCGATGATATAGAAGAGCATTTTGTTCGATTGTTATGACATTGTTACGAATGATGGTATCGCTATAATGAACGATTCAGTGACGTTATATTTTCTTACGTCATACTATTTCCAGAAAATATAAAGCCTCAAAATATCCTTGTAGATATCTGTTAAAACGTTATCAACTAAATTTGTACAATAACGTTGTTGACTACATCTATCACCAATACGATAACAAAGTTATAACGTTAACACAACCAATATAAATATACTTTGACGACTTCGTATACCGCAATGTTTGGAATAGTAAATAGAAGTCTAACTTCAGTGTGGTTACAAAATCGAACCACAGCTTACATGTTGTTTTCTTCAAAATCTTATTGCTTTTATTGAAAATAAAAATAAAATATCATATACTATGGCATTACAAGTGTTGTCTGTCTTTTCAAATTTCAATTATATGGGAGGAAAATGCGCAAACGGCATATCGGATGATTGCCCACTAGGTGTTAAAATAACTGTTTTTAAAAATACATACCTGCAGACTTCACGATATAATCGCATATAGAATGTTTATTGTCTGCACCTCAAGCTTCATTATTTCTGTATCTCTATCTTCGAAGCGGATTCCAACAAGTCACAACTTTAGGAAGCAAAATAACAAATAATCTATCTTAATCCATAGCTCTGTTCTTCTCCATATACTTATTGATGGTTTCTCTGGAGTATATACACTCACTACTGTCGGCAATCTTGGTAAAGGCAATACCAGACAGTAACGCAGTCATACGATCCTGACATGTGGGCCAACTATAATAATCATTCTTGACTGGCATACCGTTAACGACAGAGTGCCTTTATATGGGGTTGAATCTGCGACCTTCAATACTGTAATTTAACACGATAATTTGTATTAACGGACCACATACCGACGCAAACTCCAGACCGCGCGCTAATTATACGAAAATGATTACGAGACATAGTTTATACACCTCCCACGATAAGATCCCTTTAATTGTCTGCTGGACTAAAATAATTGATCATCGATTGCCTTGTTGTAATAAGCAACTGCCACTCCAGATTTATTATCGGGATAAGGTTCATATGTATATGTTTTTTTTGTTTACCGTCACATGGATATTTTAAACTCTTACCGCTATATATATATATATATATATTGTCATATTATTGTCCATACATTTCTATTTCCTACTAGTACTGTGTACTTTTGTGAGAAACTGAGGAATCATCATATGACTTTTTGTTATCAGAATTAGTATAACGCTAACACTGTCGATGAATTGGTCCCATATTAAGGCATTTAAACCAAGAACGAAATAACAACAAGATAATCCCTTTATCCACAAAACTGTTTTCGAACTCAAAATAGGAAAAGAATTTTGACAGAATATATGGACAATGGTTCACTTATTTTACGTAGCAGTTTTCTCGCGAACTGTGTGTTACACCTTAATAGTGAGTATGTGTCAATGCTACAATGCACAGACTCCAACTACATGGTTGTAAGTCACATTCGTTGAAGCAGACCAGCACGAACAAAATTTGCTCCATGACCGTTGCTATGGGCGCATGTGAAGGGGCACAGACCTGTAGCATTGGCTCCGTTAACATTAAGTTCGATGTCTATTTCTTCAAAGATATTTTACATATATAAACAGGGTATGACATCAAAAGGTTAAAATGTATAAAGTCTACGCAATGGATAATATGAGCTAAGGATCGGTAAAATCACGACAAAGCTTAACAGATGTGGCGGTACGTGTATGGCGGACAGAAATATGATGTTCTCTGTATACACGACTGAGATCAGTTACTTTTTATCTATAGGCATTACTTGTGAGCATTACTTTCTATTATGTTTGACACTGAGCTTGGATAAGTAGGTTAGTGTGAGTAGAGAGCAATATACAGTGAAGGTATGCACAGATAATGTATTTTGTCAATTCTGTTTCGTCATAGAAGTGTAAATATTGACAGTTTCAAGTGTAATTGACTCAATAAACTTTGTTGATGTTGATATCATTGTCATTATCACCTTGTGCGCGTTTTGTCTGCAATTCAGTCCGGTATGTTGACTAATTCATCGTTCACAAGCTGCTCTTTTAACTTTAAAAGTAACCAACAATAAATGACTCCGGCGAAGCGTGGCGCGAAGCGTAACCGTATCACACATCGGGCTTGAATGGAATATGTGTAATCCTTCAGCGGAATACAGTCCTGTGAAAAGAACGCGTTTTTGAGGTAAACCTGTAGTTGTTTTCACTATTTTTCCATAATCGTTAAATGTAAACTGTATATTATGCAAATCCTATTAAAGTATGTGAAAGGTTGACATTTGTTGTTCGGGTTATTTTTTCGTGAAACTTTTAAAAGAAAAAACCCCCACACGAAACAGGTAATATTGAAGAACTCCCTTTCACCTGGATGTTCACACCTTGACGAGTTAGGTGAATACCCCGGGTGGATAAAACTGCGGTCCACGTACAAGTACAAAGGGCTAGGTTTACTTGTATATGGGATCAGGTCCATATAGGTGTTACAATTTTACCTGTGACGATTTGGTCGTTTAATAAAAAACACCGAAACACCATTTCGAAGTTTAAGAAAGATCAGCTTATATATGAAGCTAGAATATAGAATATTTCATAACAAATTAAGTATATATGTTTGAACACGAAACCATATAAATTTTAAAGCCATTTTTCAATGTAAACCAACCACGATTGTCATCGCACAATTTTCGTCCGTCGCCCGCACAATTGTGCGCAAGCAATAATCGTCGAGATTTGTATCGTTCGCACATCGTGCACACACCGTGCACAAACCGTGCGCTTATCGCGCGCACACCGCACATCATGTAACATTGGACGGTCCCACAACTGTACAATGGAACTCGGGTAAGGTATCATAATCGTATATATTTATGCTTAGCATATAAGGATTCGGGTTAGAAATATTACATTAATATTTATACTGTTTACTTATACGATGATTTTACTTTTAGACGAATTTACACGAATTTGTACGGTTATCTGTAGTTCGCATGCCTTTATGTAACACGTGTCTTCTTTAAAACGTCAGCATTAATAATGGTTCAAATGCATAATCAGACAATACGTTGAATGAAATGTCCAAGGAAAAGGTTTATACATATAAACAAGCTACATTTCAGTGGGGCTTGTGATACGAATATCAGCATGCTACAATGGTACAACCGTGATATCTCATTCAACTCTGACGCTCGTATACAACGGACGTAACATTAACAAAGACGGTGTTCTGTACGTGAGTATATACATATAGTTAAGCATGATACCAAACAAAAGCGATTCTGTTTACGAAACGGACCTATCATTAGTGAATTAGACTCTTTAAACATTTACTAATTATTATATACTCGTCCGTAAAAAGGGTGACATTTGCATTTGTGACATCCTGCTAAAAACACACAATCTTGCTAATGAGGCGCTACACGCATGTACACATACGTTAATATTTTCATCAATCACCCACATACAACAGTCGAAATGTTGCTATGACATTTAAAGTAGTTGTTGTCACTTTAATTTGCAATCACAATGCGATCAAATTGACCGTATGAATTACCGACCAGGTTTCTTCTCAACAATACCGTGTACTGTTGTTAGAGACGCATGTATAAATCTATTGTTATGCTATTTGTACAAGAGTCATTTTGAATAAAAAGAAACCAAATCATCGCCAATATCATGTATGCATAGTTAAAATATGTACGTTCTTGTACTTAACTGGCTAATTACATTGTCGTTTATTCAAAGTCACATATGTTCAGCTTTAAAACACTCAGATTGAAATTTCTGATGAGTTAAATACCTCGGGGTCACACGAATGGCCGGTAGTTGCTGCGATTAATATTTAACTTTCAGGTGTGATTTTATGGTCTAGCTATTATCATATGGAAATATGTATGCTTAAAACAAAACATAAATGTCAAGGTAAATGTTGCATTTGTGATCGTCCGTAGGATACAATGCTAAATACATGCTAAACGGCAATGCAGTTACATACAAATTTAAACTAATGTTAAAAATGTTACTATGCTTAATAACTTCAAGACAAAACAACAATGCATGCAACATACAAAGAGCTTTAAATGTAACCTTAAACATAAGTATATGTATGGTGCATTTATCAGGTAGTATTAATTCACACAGTAGCATCACTGTTCTTTTGTAATATTTCATACCGATTTAAGACATATCTGTTTTACATAAAGTCCTACACCAATGTAGACACACGTATACACGTATGCGTTTACATATTTTGTATGAGAAATTCAAGCTTAAATGACACATGTTTGACATTGATTCAGACTTAATTCAAGATAAATGCCTCCTAGATCACTAAAACCTAGAAAAAGGTGTCTTCGATTTGAGATTCATGTGGCTACAGTTTTGTTTGTATGTACTTCATATTGTCTTTATATATCATTTTCATCAATGAGGAACTATTCTATTTCTAATACTGAAATACAATATTCTATTCATCGATCATTTTCTTGAGTTTGCAATAAATGAAATAATAACAAAGGTACTAAGTTTTAGCTATTTCAAAAGCTGTGTAATAGAAATGGTTATCTGATATGTGGGTATTTGTTTAGAAGGAATTAAATATATCACAAGTAATTAATGACCATTCCAAACGTGTCAAGGGATACGATTTCGTTTACTAGTTTTGAACATTACGTGGAAGTATGACTTAGACCGATCTTAACAGTGACATCTCAAACATGTTAAATTGCATACCTGAAACTACACGAAGATTATTTCGTTATACTTACAACCGTGTTGTGTCTTTAAACACATATATTTAAAGTTCAGTGTACACGTATCTAAATTTTAGATTTTGACTATTATAGCGAATTATCTACAATCATAGTTCAATAATGTTTTTTTTTGCACATGTCCTTTTGGTCAATACAGTGGTCCCGTAAGCGGATCCCCTACGATGGCACTTCACCAATATCTTTATAAAATCGGAGCTGTTTGTGTCTCCTTAAACACGTCGGCATTACGAACAGTTCAAAAAACTTTGGCAGACATCCGCTTAATTTAAATTGATAAAAGATCTGTTCGATAGCCTTACACAATCTACCTTTCCGTTGGTCTTTTAATACGAATTCCAGCGAGTAACAATTGTACAATCTTGATATTTAAATCAGCGCTAACAATCATGTGCAACTGACATAATTTAAACAAAGAATGACGCCCCACACTTCATTACCTACCGATGTTTAAAACTGATATTAAATAAAGGGTCTACTGTTTGATGTATTTATTATGAGTAAGACATACCCATTATATATCGATAGCTGGTTACCGGCTGGAAGAAGAAACGATAATAAATATGCACACCCTTAAAGTAAAGTAGTGTTAATAGTCTGTAGACCTACAGTTTTATTTGTGAACTTTTACTCGAATCCAACAAAATAATTATATGACATTTGAATTCACAACTTTAACAAACTAACAAAATATAAAAGATCCACAAACAGAAGGTGTTGAAAGAAAAAGACTATGAGTAGCGGAAGATCAGTTGATATACGAGATAACTGAGCAGTGCCATATAATACGAGGAAGAAATAAAGAACATAAAAAGGTCACCGAATTTTGAAGTTAGAATTAACGTTATAGTTTATATGTTTGATACATGTTTACAGAGAAAGCAGGAATATGACCCCTGATAACCGGTACAAAATATTAGTTTTAATCCATACACTCAAATCTGTATGAATGGAAACTAACTTACTCATTTACTTATTCACTCTATTAATAACATTTGTGTTTAAAACAACTTTTACAACAAACTACAAAGCAGAACATAGGTGTTTTATTCTTTATCATACTCTCGCTGAAGTGAAATGCATCAATATATCTCATTGCAAGATGGGAATTATAAAATAATAATACAATTAGTATCAAAGTATTTTGCAGAAATAAGTCTCTGAAAAAATGAATGGGAAATGTTTGGCAGAAGAAAAGTAATAAAAAAGAAACCTCGCAAAATAGAAGGAATACCAGTATGTAACAATGGCACAATCGCGATATCTTGATCAAAAATGATAATCATATTCGAATGACTTTATATCAACGAGATATGGGGTTCTAAACGCGAGTGTAAACCGACGTTTAAACCTGGCATTTAACACAAACGGTTTGCTATTTATCGTGTATATGCAATATTAGTGAGACTAGTATGTAAGATATTGAGTAAGGATGTAAGGCTTAAAAAGGAATTAAATGAAGTCAGCCTACCTTCCACGACGTTTGAGATAAAGCGACCAGATTCCCTATCTTCTATAAAATGCAGTGTAATTTTGTGGACTCGTTTTTTTTTAAATTTTGGTAATATGCGAGAACAAACGTAGCTTTACGTAGTAAAATTAATTGTTACTAAATAAGTTCATATGTTTAACATCGCATATGGTATTATCATTCCTTAGGCAGTCGTTGTGGAAGTAAACGGGTCTGTTTCACGATTCAGATTTTTTTTAAATATGTCAGGATTAAAATTGGTTCAGACACAATAAGATTTGGCAAAACAATCTGCTTAATTAAATTTGAAAAGACATGCTATAATTACATACACGAGCTACCCATCAGTTGGTCCTGTAAAACGCATGCCAGAGTTTGACAATAATACAATCGTCACATCTCGAACAACTCTAACACTCAAATAACAAAAGGTTATGTGCTATACCTGAATGCATACCGATATTTAAATCTGATATAAAACAAAGGTGTGTTGTGTACCGACCACATTCATCATTAGTGATTGAAATACAATACATATTGGGTAATGACTAAAGACAGTAAAACGTAGCGAGGTGACGTAAGCACGCAATATATGTCAACCTTCTTATTAGTTTGTCGATATATCCTTTATTTTTTATCTCCTCAACTCAATAGTCAAACCATGTTTCAAATAATCGACCAGATTATTTCGTAATATATACGGCGTACTTGTGTCAGACACATGTATATTAATCTGATATATGTTAGTTTTAATTCGCTAGGAATGCTAGCCGTAAATATCTGCTGCCACTCAATCAGTTTTATTATTTGCACCGTAATACACGGGTTTACAATATGCTATAGTGGTTAACTCTCCCATAAAATTGGAACAAGTGATATGATAAAATGGAAACCTGTCTGGTTACGTGTTTTTTCACAATTTAGATATAGATTAAGATGCGAGAAGGTTTACACGTGTTAGGGGGTATTATGTACAGGTGATAAAACTAGCGTATGGGGAAGGGATATAAAGTAAAATGGTGTTGGCATTACGGTTCAACATGCCAAAAGTACAAAGTGTCTTCATACAAAGTAGTTAAAGTACATATCATACCAAAAAGAAGGGTTGGTAACAATTTTAGTGCACTGGTATATTTGTTTGAGAGGAAGTTTTGTTTGTCTATTTTAATATGTCAACACTAATAGAGGTTCACATACGTCCTAAAACTATACACAAGCTACTTCTCAGTGGGTCTTGTACTAAGAATACCAACATGTTAAAATGGTTAAATAGTAATACCTCAATCAACTCTGACAATCAAATACAACTGACATGTTATTAACGAAATATAATGTACTATACATTAGTGCGTATCGATATGTAAAAATGATTTTAAACAAGAGGACAACATTAGATTCTGGTTTAATCACACACAGATGACCGTCTGGTCACAATTTTTCGCACGTGCAAACATTTCAAACGGAATGCATTTTGTTGGAGAATGACATATAAATGTTTTGTTTGAAAATATAGTTAAGCTTGCTTAGACGGTTACCATGTTCCGATTTAATTGTATATACAATATACCGCATTGATGACACGATTTCACAAAATGAGATTTTTGCAATATCATGTGCTAGAAAATATAGCATGTATATATACATAGAAAAAATTATATATAAATAAATTGAATATAACTATTACGCATAATAATAAATATACCAAAATATGGCGAGTTGATTTCATAACGAATACACGAGGTATTCAAAAATGTGTCGATGCCATCCAGGTAAGTATCAGAACATTCTGGAAAATCGAAATATATCCAATTCGTGTTCAAATAACCGAAACAAAACAAATAACTCGGGAAATACTTGTTTGATGTCGGAAACCATAAGCTCCCCGAACAAATTTCTCCACCTGTGCATGATAAACTGAAGACAGCAAAATAATATATGCAGCATACTTCCAGGTTCCAATGCAATTTAATTGACAAGCTTACACATTAACAAAGAAAAGCTGCACTTATGAATGAGAGATAAGTCACGATGTTGGCAGCGTCCGAAGCTCATCTGCACCGACCGATATGTTAGCTGTATTTTGTACTTTTTACGCGAACGTTCATTTTATACTTTTGAAAAGGATGCGATTATGTAGATACTATCAACATTCAAATACGGGTAAGTTGTGATAAGACTTCGGCTCCTGCTTACATTAGTACATCAATAACCACGGCTCTCAAGGTAGCATTGCTAATATGGAAGTTGAAATACTTTTTTTTTTAGTCTATCAACGTTTATGTATAGGAATAGCCAAATATACAATACAATATTGTACATAATAAATTATGTAAAACCAAAAAAAAATGTAACTGTTTATTGTTTTCATAGCACATGGCAACCATGGTAGACCTTGCAGTGATCAAACATGTTAAGTTTTATAAGGACACACATTAAATGTTTCAATATCATTCGTTTCGTTTCAAAAAACATGATACTGAAATATGGGTTGGCACGTCTCCAAAAATAATGCTATTCCATTATAATTTGATATAATCGGCCGCACATTGACCCCTGATTGGCTGATTTATATATCCTGTTCTCCTTTGGAAACGAATTGTTACGAATACTCATGTATCAGGACATCTAAACCAGTTAATACACTTTGGGGGACAATCTATAAACCAACATGTAAACGACTCGGGATCAGTTTAAAAGAAAATTAGCTTAATCACTGTTTAACGACATTTTTCACCGTCTTCTATTTTGCTCAATGTGTAAGAAAACACTTCTAATTGAGTTTGATCCCAGTATGTGGTTATGACTAAAAATACAAAAAACACAAATACTGTTATAGTCACTTATTAAGCTGAAAACGTTTTGCACGCCTGGGCCCTGTTCTATAACTGTACACGTGTTACTATTCAGCGGATCCTCTAAAATACATGCCAGCATGTGACAATCATATACAACCGACGTAACATTAACAATATATTGTGTTCTACACGTGAGTGCATACCGCGACATAAACCCGAGGTTGTACAAAATATTGCTGATTTGCTTTATTATTAGAGAAACAAATATTACGTACTGAGTACTGATTACATTCAGAAAATAGGAGCGAGCTAAAATCAATATACCTTGTATGTAGCTACTATTTGTACATTTACAGTAATATTGTTTCACCTATCCTCAAATCAATTGCATTATACTTTTTTTTTTACATTTTATCAGAGACTCTGTATCAGAGATGTGATTTTATGCTGTAAAGATAATTTATCACCAAAGTAGTTTCTTACCATAAACAATAATAACAAGGTTAATTATCTACACCATGGGCATCATCGGCCCTTAGGGACAAGAAAATATAATTTGATAGGATCCTTTTTCCAATGCAAGGGGAACAAGATGTGATATTTCGTTATCGTGCATTCAGTAACATTCATTTAATTGTTTTGGCATGAAACTGTAGTGCATTTTAGCAAGCAAACTTCCGTCAAACAAAATAGTTGAGTTCTTTAGAAAGATGAGATGACAATCTAAACAACCAGGGTACGTAATCATGTAATGGTTTTCCTTACACAATGATTTAAACAAATGATTTATCACAGTTATAGTCTTGCCGAGTAGGATACATCAGATAGGTTTGCTAGGTAGTAGTGTTGGAGTTTAATTAGTAGCATTGCATACTTTATACGTACATATTTGAGCAGTAATGATATGTTACCGTTTGTTGTGCTTAAAACATTACGCTCAATGTTGTCTGCTCTAGTTTACGTTTCTGTATTTTTTTTCGTGTTGCATATGTGTGATGACGCAAATTTATCAATGCACTTATCTGTTTAGGTTCAATAATACGCTACAATTAAAGTACGTTTCAAGTACCAGGTAGGGAGGACTTTACACAGTGAACAGATCGAGACCATCAATACCATTTCTTCAGTAATACATTTACACAAGTCAGTAAGATCAGTAATACACTTGCACAGGTCATTGTGGTCAGTAATACTTTGTACAGGTCAGTATAGTCTGTAATACACTTACACAGGTCAGTGTGGTCAGTAATACATTGTACAGGACAGTATAGTCAGTAATACACTTACACAGGTCAGTGTGGTCAGTAATACATTGCGCATGTCACTATGGTCAGTAGTACATTAACACAGGCCAGTATGGTCAGTAATACATTAACACAGGTCAGAATGGTCAGTAATACACTGTACAGGTCAGTAAAATCAGTAATACACTTACACAAGTCAGTGTGGTCAGTAATACATTAACACAGATCAGAATGGTCAGTAATACACTTACACAGGTCAGTGTGATCAGTAATACATTGTACAGGTCAGTATGCTCAGTGATACATTTACACAGAGGTCAGTGAGGTCAGTAATATATTACAAAGGTCAGTATAGTCAGTAATACATTTACACAGGTCAGTATGGTCAGTAATACATTAACACATGTCAGTCTGATCAGTAATAAATTGCACTGGTCAGTATGGTCAGCACGTTACATGTTTCTCATCGACGGATTTTCTACAATGTGAGTTCACGATGTCTTCAAAACGAAAACTGTATTTCTGTCTCTTTTAACATATCAACAATAATAGTTGTTCATACATCGAGACTGACAATCCAGGTATAAAGATATTCTCTATAATTACATGCAAGAACGTTGTAGTAGGTTCTGTATTCAGAATACCGGCATGTAACAATAACACAATTATAATATGCCGATTAACTCTAACCATCAATTAAAACCGACATACCACTCACAGCAAAATATTGTGCTGTGTACTTGTTAGGAAAAAAAAGGAAAAACATATGTATAATAAGAAGAATCGCAAAATATACAGTACATATCTAAGCTCGATGAACTGT
>NW_018405047.1:107241-107659 GCF_002113885.1 Mizuhopecten yessoensis
TCTCCTTTTTAAATGCCAGCATTAACCCAAACACCTTGGCAGACAATCCGGTCAATTAGATTTGTTATGAAACATTTTATAACTATACACAAGCTACACGTCAGTGGGTCTTGTAATACGAAGATAGCATGTAACAATAGTACAATCGTGATATCTTGATCAACTCTGGTAATCAAATAAAATTGAGGCACATTAATAAAACATGATGTTCTATGCGTGAATGCATACCGATATTTAAACCTCGGGTAGAACACCGGTGTTTTTGACGACCAGAATAATCCTTAATGACACAAACTGATTACACATGGATTACTGATTAAAAGTAGAACAAATTAAATCAGAAGACGTTTAGATAAAAATGTCTATGTAGAGTGGTATTAACACATACTGTTTATCCCCAAAATTAAACACTCAAACT
>NW_018405047.1:117971-118058 GCF_002113885.1 Mizuhopecten yessoensis
AAAATTAACCATAACCTTTGAAAGTGATGTTCGACCTTGACCTTTTTTTATGTACCAGTTGCTGACCATGAACTTGATAAATCATAA
>NW_018405047.1:119661-119778 GCF_002113885.1 Mizuhopecten yessoensis
CGCGATCAAAACAATAGTTCTTTAAAAAGTACACTTTTCAAAACGTTCCCTGTCCCTTTAATCAACGCTAATTTAATATGATTAATCATTTCCAAAAGTATTTCTCTTCTTAAACTT
>NW_018405047.1:121125-121248 GCF_002113885.1 Mizuhopecten yessoensis
ATTTCCCTTAATTCCTTTATATTTCTAGATTTAATCAGCTCACCTGTCCAAAGGGCAAATGAGCTTATGCCATGGCGCAGCGTCCGTCGTGCGTCCGTCGTCTGTCGTCCGTCCGTCAACTAT
>NW_018405047.1:121394-122580 GCF_002113885.1 Mizuhopecten yessoensis
TAACTTAATTTGCTCTGGAGCATCCTTGGGCCAAGGGCTCTTAGTTTTGTATAAACGGAGTGTGTGGCCCACTAGGGACAAAGAAGCGGGGCCCAATAGGGAAATTAGAGGTACACATTTCAAAATCCTTCTTCTACTGTAAAGATTAAAGGATTTCATACTAATTGAGTCTGGAGCATCCGTTGGCCAAGGGGACTCTATTTTGTAAAAACTGTGGGTGTGCACCCCCCTGGGGGCAGAGGAGCAAGGCCCAATATTCTTCATAATCCTTCTTCTTCTGTAGAAATTATATGATTTTGTCCAAATTTGGTATGAAGCATCCTTTGGTGAAGTGGAAGCAACTTGAATAAATGGTGGGTCTGATCCCCTCGGGGACTGAGGGGTGGGCCAAATAGGGGTAATTTAGCAAATTCTTTAAAATTCTTTTTCTTCTGTAAGAATGGCAGGGTTTTGTCCATATTTGGTCTAAAGTATCCTTGGGTGAAAGGGACCTAATTTTGCATAAACGGTTGTTCTGTTGGATAATTTTTTTTTTTACTAAATTTGAACAGTAGCATCCCATTGGGAAGAGAAATTAATTTTGTACAAATGGTGGGTCTGACCTCATTGGGTGCAGAGGGGCGGGGCCTAATAGGGGAAACATAGCAAATTCTTCAAACTTCTTCTTATGTAGGAATGACAGGATTTTGCCCAATTGCATATTAGTATAACCCCTGACTAACCATGTGATACACTACCAGCAACATCTGGCTATTTCAAGTTAATTTTTGCTAACATTTCCTGTCTAAACATTTCAGGCAGTAAATTCACTGATTACTTTTGTTTAGAAAATTAGTAATTAGCCACATTTGTTTTCGAGTCATGCTTTCAACACATGGTTTAATCATTGTTATATCATCGCTGTTACTTTAAACAGATTTACACAAATATATATATAATCTGTTTAGAGTACACAAATCTCTTTCATATTAAAAGGCATCTGTTCCTAGAAATAGAACACAAACAAGTCACATCAAGTACTCTTTCTTTATTACAATTAAGCAATCTGTAATTTATCATAACATTCATTTCCATAAAAAAAATACATCAAGAAATATAGATACTGGATATGATGTCGCAGACATCATAAACGTTATGTTTTAAAAAATGTACATTCAAAGATAATCTCACAATACACCATGATTTC
>NW_018405047.1:123126-123541 GCF_002113885.1 Mizuhopecten yessoensis
GACTCTACACAAAAACTAGTTGTAAAAGATACAGGGATTTCGCTTATTGAGACTGCTACAACTGATGAAAAATAATCTCAATGGTCATGACTGTTTCAGTAAATAAATACTCGCTAATATACAATATTTGAATTAATCCAGTACAAAAAGTACCAACCCAATTACATTCACTATTGAATAAAAAAATCCATTAATATGATCTATAACAATATATACAGAATCATATTATTAATCAGAATTATTGAAACGTAAACAACACAAATGTGTTAATCTGAACTGTTACAACTTACGCAGAATACTATTTTAATCAGAAAACTTAAAACCTGCCAGGTTTTATTTTTAACCGATACTGCTATAATTATACAGAGTGATATTTTGAATCGACAGAGTAATACTTTAATCAGTACTGTTGACA
>NW_018405047.1:124193-124633 GCF_002113885.1 Mizuhopecten yessoensis
GGGTATACACACAATAAACCTGCGATCGCTATGGGTATCACTCAGTGCAGAATATAAACCAATCATTTGTTGAAGAGAGCAGTTCTCTTTGGGCTCGATGAATAATTGATGAAAATACCAAATTATAAGTAACATACGTACTGTGTTTGGCTATCTGCATCGCCATACTAACTATCCAGTAAATTTATATATATTTGTCATAACTATTATCCACCGAAAATAAAGTTCTTTGGATAAATAGAGTTTATGACATGAATGTCTTTGTCATATTGAATTTATAAAACGGGTTCAATAATTTGATATGAGACAAACCTCTAGGCGAGTGCTATATCAAATAATTTAATAATGAACAGTTTTAGTGCAAACAAAATAATAATAATGACAAAATAAAAAATAAAAATATAAAAAATTAATAGCCAGAGCACTAAAATTTATCAGAG
>NW_018405047.1:124712-125238 GCF_002113885.1 Mizuhopecten yessoensis
CAATTCTAGTTATGTTGTCTGTATATACGTCCCTGTAATAACACAGTGCACATCCTAGTTATNTGCACATCCTAGTTATGTAGTCTGTATCTACGTCCCTGTAATAACACAATACATATCCTAGTTATGTAGTCTGTATCTACGTCCCTGTAGTAGCGCAGTAAACATCATAGTTATGTAGTCTGTATATACATCCCTGTAATAACACAATACATATCCTAGTTATGTAGTCTGTATCTACGTCCCTGTAATAACACAATACACATCTTAGTTATGTAGTCTGTATCTTCGTCCCTGTAGTAACACTGTAAAATCCTAGTTATGATGTCTGTATATACGTCCCTGTAGTAACACAGTAAACATCCTAGTTATGTAGTCTATATCTACGTCTCTATGATAACACAGTAAACATCCTAGGTATGTAGTCTGTATATTCGTCCCTGCAATAACACAGTAAACATCCTAGTTATGTAGTCTTATATACGTCCCTGTAATAACACAGTAAACATCCTAGTTATGTAGTATG
>NW_018405047.1:127481-127654 GCF_002113885.1 Mizuhopecten yessoensis
AAAATTACAGAGGGGCGACACCCGACTTTAAAGTTTTAACGTTGCGCGACCGACACATTCTTTTGATGTACATCAAAGGATCAAACTCATCTTCTCGTCTCAAACACAAGGTGTTGCACATCGAGCGTTCGATTTTGATATGACATATTCCAGGGGTGTAAAAATAAAAAAAA
>NW_018405048.1:0-150 GCF_002113885.1 Mizuhopecten yessoensis
ACACTGCCAACTTACTGTATTCACACGGCCAACTTACTGTATCCACAATGCCAACTTGCTGTATCCACACTGTCAACTCGCTGTCGCTGTATCCACACTGCCAACTTACTGTATTCACACTGCCAACTTACTGTATCCACACTGCCAACT
>NW_018405048.1:2921-3039 GCF_002113885.1 Mizuhopecten yessoensis
TACTGTATTCACACTGCCAACTTACTTTATCCACGATGCCAACTTGCTGTGTTCACACTGCCTACTCGCTGTATTCACACTGCCAACTCGCTGTATCCACACTGCCAACTCGCTGTAT
>NW_018405049.1:0-150 GCF_002113885.1 Mizuhopecten yessoensis
TCAATCCCGTAATATAATGCTTCAATCCCTCGACTGGTATAACGAGATCACTGTTGAACACCTTCTCTTAGGAGATGCAAACCTTGACTGCAATCTAAACATTCTAATTTGTAGGTCTGTACAACTGTTCATTTTTAGCTCCAAACGGTT
>NW_018405049.1:3246-3719 GCF_002113885.1 Mizuhopecten yessoensis
AGAAATGACTCGGAAGACTCTTCCCATTTCTTACTAACTGTAAAAAAGTATCAATCCCGTAATATAATGCTTCAATCCCTCGACTGGTATAACGAGATCACTTTTGACCCCTTTCTCTAAGGAGATCCAAACCTTGACTGCAATCTAAACATTCTAATTTGTAGGTCTGTACAACTGTTCATTTTTAGCTCCAAACGGTTTAATAAATAATACCCAACAGTCATATTGAATAACCAGGATACCTACTTCGACTATTCCCATCTGTCTCTCCCCTCCACCTCCTCTCTTATTCCAGCCCCTCTCCCCTTTTCCAACACCAACGATCTCTGTGTACTAACTTCAATCTTAGCGTCCATCAATATCATAACCGTTTCCATATGACAAAGAGTGCATGTTCGGTTTTCCTAAACTAGTCGGCTAAGTATGTCAGGCAGGAATTCACAGAAGGACTTGGAGTGACACAGGAGAAAGGC
>NW_018405050.1:0-150 GCF_002113885.1 Mizuhopecten yessoensis
GAACCGCTTTTTACATGTGCTTAAAATTCCTGTAAATAACTGGACCAGCTTTTTATATATTTTCTTTTGATTTCTGTAAATGACTGGACCAGCTTTTTACACGTACTTAAAAATCATGTAAATGAAAGGACAATCTTTTTACACGTACTT
>NW_018405050.1:4313-4616 GCF_002113885.1 Mizuhopecten yessoensis
AAACTTAAAATTCCTGTTACTGACTGGATCAGATTATTACACATACTTAAAATTCCTCTTAATGACTGGACCAGCTTTTCAAATATGCTTAAAATTCCTGTAAATAAATGGACCAGCTTTTTACACGTACTTACATTTCCTGTAAAATGACTGGACAAGCTTTTTACATATACTTTTAATTCCTGTAAATGACTGGACCAGCTTTTTACATATAATTTAAATTCCTGTAAATGACTGGATCATCTTTTTACACGTAGTTAAAATTCCAATAAATGACCGGAACCGCTTTTTACATGTGCTTAA
>NW_018405050.1:9440-9523 GCF_002113885.1 Mizuhopecten yessoensis
ATTTTACATATAAGTTAAATTCCTGTAAATGACTCGAACAGCTTTTTACACGTACCTAAAATTCCAATAAAATACCGGAACCG